>NC_132889.1:24256246-24548746 GCF_030463535.1 Salminus brasiliensis | reverse complement strand
GTAGTTTCTGCCTGTTAGACCTGTGCTGTACAAAGAGAGATTCTTTTATTTTATACTTATTTTATACTTTGATCTGTGGCTCAGGTGGCGGATGAGAAGTCGTGCATGCAGTTCTCTATACGCAGACCCACATTGCCCTCAACAGAGACCCACCCTGAGGAGCGGCTGTACCGCAGGCTGGATGTCAGTTCCTGGCTTCGTCACCTCAACCACAGTGGCCAGGTGGAGGAGGAGTACAAACTCCGGAAGGTCAGCTTGTCTGGTGTTTGTCTCTCTCAATCTTATTTACCATGAAGAACATTTCCCCTAGTGTCATGTCGTGAGAACTTGGCTGGCATATGAAATGTCAAATGTATATTATAATGCATGCATACATACATAATGCATATTCTACACAATGTTATATACTGGGACACTGAAGGAACAAAAACCCAGCAGTGTCGTAGACCGGTTATGTGTTTATTAAGGAAATGTACACGACACCAAATCCCTAATTATTAGGTTTTTGAGTAATTGAGTGTTTGTCAGGGGGGCAAACTAAACACTTTTTTCACGGGACGGTATGTCCTTTAGCCCCTTGTGCTCTGTGACCTTCATTGCAAAGCAATGCCAGCTGTTTGTAGGATTTGCAAAAGTTGTAACAGTGGAAGAATGAAGCTAGGAATAAGTGCCATTGTTTTTAGTTGTTTAGTTGTTCTAATAATGATAAAAATACAGTTGTATAGTCATATGCAAAGGTTTGCCCCTTCCCCCCCGGTTCAAATGACGCATTTTGTTGATTTTCTAAATGTATGTAAATTAGTCCCCTACCGGAAACACACTGAAATTTTCTGCACATTTTAGACACTGTTGCTGCTGTGCCTGCTGTATTTCAGCAGATAAACCACAATTGTGAGTTGGATAAAAAAATAGAGGATGTGTACTTATTTGAACTACCCTGCACAAACTTGGGTTTCTCTTGGCTGTGCTTTCAGCAAGGGTCTCTGCAGGTTCCTGTTGATCATGTGACTTGTTGGTTTCCTTTAGCAGGGTAAATAGGTTGCAGTAGCAGGGTTGCATGTTTTGTGGTCCATGGCTCTTTTGCAGTAATAGTGCAATAGTACATCCACCAGTTAGGTAATGTAAATATGTAAAAGTAGAATTTGTATTATTCATTAAATCAATCAAACCATACTATTTGTTATATTCTGTGCATATGTTTTAAAAATGTATGTCAAGATGTCAAGAATTCATTCCTAAATTTCATTTTTTCTGCCATTTTCAGACCATAATTTGCCCAAAAAAACATTTTTTTTAAAAGAAATGTTCAGTATCTTCTGTACATGTTCGATTTTATGATTTCGTATTTCAGCATGTTAAATTAGCAAATAAACAGTAATTGTGTATTTGCATGTGCAGATGCATGTCTCTGTAGAGAAGCAGTGCTTATGTTAGTTTTTAGAATCTCAACAATCTCAATGAATCTTTTAAAGAATCTCTCCAAAGGATCTCTTACACAGAAAGTCCGGCTTACTGACTCCCACCCAAAGTACTTATTGTTGTATCTCTATTTTCACCATTTCTCACTTTCTGACATAAATCTTTCTGACAAATCTGGCTGATTTCGTGATGAATGGACCAATAGAAATGCTCTAAATTACACTGACTTCCATTGAGAGTTATGAAGGCTTTTCCTTCTCCTGTAAAGTTGCTATTTTGAAGGTTTTTGACATTGCTTATATATGTCTCCATGCTTTACGATTTTTTTGGCAACATACTTTTTGACCCCTCTCACAAGAATCTGTTTGTCCTCTCAGGCTATCTTTTTTGGAGGAATTGACCCGTCCATCCGGGGCGAGGTGTGGCCCTTCCTGCTGCACTACTACAGCTACGACTCCACCTCTGAGGAGCGTGAGGCTTGGAGGCTGCAGAAGCGCGGCGAGTACCAGGAGATCCAGCAGAGGAGGTGAGACGTCTGTGTGTGTGTGTCTGTGTGTGTCTGTGTGTGTCTCACTGACTCAGGATCAGGTATTGCTCAGAATCCCAAGAGCCTTAACTTCGCCCTCTGTAGGGCATAAACACCCAATCATTCCTTAATGATTTTCTGCACGCTTCAGCCAAAAACAACAACCTCAGGTGCAGTGTCGGACCCATTTCCTTACATGGTCTGATCTATAAAACCGTCATCAGATTGCCAAATGTGAAAGTGGCAACAAAGAAAAGGTGCGTTTTTTTTTTTGTTTGTTTGTTTGTTTTTGGGTTTTTTGGGGTTTTTTTTTTTAGGTGTGTTTATCTGGTAGAAACCGAAAGTGGGAATATCCATATTTCCAGGCTTTATTTATATAGAACTTAAGTTCTATAAAAGTGTTTCATAAAAAACAATACCAACAGAATAGAAATATGAGTAAAATCGAATTAACTCATTAAAAATCAAATCAAACAAATAGGATCTAGCTCTTTCCTGAAATGTGCACCGATTGTTACGAGCCCTCATCTCATCAGGAAGAGAATTCCAAAAAATTTGAGCCGTGATGGGAAAAGACTGCTTTTCTGCTTTTTAAGCCGGGCGACAGGTACAGCCAGCATATTCTTGTTGACTTATCTGAGAGCTCTCGAGTAAACATGCCTGACAATCAGATCCATGAACTAAAGTGAAGCAAGACCATGAAGGCATTTCAAATGTAATAAAAGAAAAAACGTTTGAATAATTACCCATACTAATCCAAGGTTAACTGCAGTATGTCCTGGTAAAATTGAATGCGCATTTAGTTGCATAGTTTATTACATTTACGTGTGGTTTTTACATTCTGTTTTAACATAGTTGCACCTGCACTTCTGCGGTTTCCATTGTTCAGTGTCAGACAAGGACAAATATACAGTTGTGGTCAGGCGTTTACATATAGTCATCATAAGCATGAAAGGAATGCTTTTTTTTGGGGGGGCTTCTCCCTTTAAACATTGACGCATGTCACTAGTTAATGAATAGGCATACTAATTGCTAGTAACTAGATAGCACAATGGAGAACAGAAGAACACACACACACACACACCTGCACATGCACACATTGTTGCTGTAACTTAAAAACCTAGTATCTCTAGTATGACACATGTAGTAAAGGAGAAGAAATGGAAATCAGTTGTAAAAGATTCTGAGTCTTATGCTCACTACTCACCTTATATGGATTATAGGGTAAACCTTATTTAATTATTTAATTATTTATAAGACGACAACAACAGTCAGTTAATGATCTCTCATTACCTCAAATTCCAGGTTGGTGCGTCCCTGTTATTACGGTTCTTCTGCTGTGAACGATTCCTTTCTGCTGCCTGATTCTGTTATTAGTGTGTTAAAAGCCGCTGGTGAAATGCATAATCATTGTCAGCCTTGCAGCCAGTTGACAGTGCTTTGATCAATCATTACTGCTGCATGTGTTAAAGACGTGCCTTACAGAATCATTTCACAGGCCGTCTTAACACCCGCCGCGAATCTCCATGGACCACCTAGCAGAGTCGGTGTGCAGCAAGCCACTACCAATCAATAAACATGTGTGCAGATACGAGAACGGTGTGAATTAATGTGTCCCTGAGGAAATGAGCGTGTCATAACTGATTAAGGCATTGTCTGCCCATCGATACAGCAGGCATTACAAAGGCTGTGTGTGTGTGTGTGTGTGTGTGTGTGTGTGTGTGTGTGTGTGTGTGTGTGTGTGTGTGTGTGTGTGTGTGTTGGCTTTAATGCGTTATGGAGCTTGCTGCAGATATTGCACTGTACTGCATATTTGTAGCTATTCAGTTTAAGACACCTACAACAGTAGTTATTTAAAAGTGTGCATGCGGACAAAAGTATTGGGACACCGGTTTATTCATTGTTTATTCTGAAATCAAGGGTATTGGGGGGGGGGGGTGATCCTGCTTTTGTTGGAGTAACTGTCTCTACTATCCATGGGAGGACGTCTACTAGATTTCGGATCACTGCTGTGAAGATTTGATTTCATTCAGGAGCAAAAGCATTAGTGAGGTCAGAATGTTGGATGATCACCACCCCACTTCATCTCGAACTCCCCAACTGATCCCAAAAGTATTCGATGGAACACAGTTATTGCAAAGAACACAGTTCCACTGCTCCACAGCTTAGTGCTGGAAGGCTTTATACCCATCTATACAAGGCTTTATATTTATATCCAAATATATAATAACTTTCTGCAGACATCTGTTTCTTGTCACCACTGCTGGGAGCAGTTTGGACAGTTGTGGTACGTTTCTCTTAAGCTTAGCATTTCACCTTGAGCTGCTCGGACTGTCTTTGCATCTTAACAGTTTAACTATGCAGAGCATTTCAAATTTCCCCTCTGGGGATTTCCTCTTTAAGTGCTCGATCTGAGCAGTAGGTGTTGCGTGTATTGGTCTCTTTATGTTTTGATGGCTCCTGTAGCATCTACCGATGCTTGGAGTAGTGTCTGTCAAAAGTACCACAGTTCATTATCAACAGCGTTAAGGTCAGTGTTAGGACTAAGATTAGGAATCAGTGCAAGTTTGGTGTGAGGTTGAGCCTACTGTTGGGTTGAGTGTTGCATATAGCAAGTAAAAGGTAGCTTCACAGTAGGCTGTTCCTTGCCAAGAAACACAACACATATTAAACCACAGGGCATTTATTTGTAGTAGGCTTTATTTTTTGCCTGCGTCCCAAACCACACGCTTCTATACTTTACATACTACACTAATGAGTGCACTTCTTATTTTGTTTAATTATTATTATTATTATTATATATATATTTTATTTTTTACATACTATTTAATGTG
The DNA here is from genome assembly GCF_030463535.1 of Salminus brasiliensis. Classification (NCBI taxonomy): domain Eukaryota; kingdom Metazoa; phylum Chordata; class Actinopteri; order Characiformes; family Bryconidae; genus Salminus; species Salminus brasiliensis. The sequence continues at coordinate 24,543,967 of NC_132889.1, read as the reverse complement.
TTTGTGTTTGGTTTAAGACACCGCAACTATAATGCACAAATTGTGGTGGTGGTGTGATGCATAACCACTGTTTATAATTTAGAGTTCACCTATCCATTTTCCTGTTATCCTTTTATTTATTATCTACGTATGCTAATTATTTTAAGCGATTTACATTATGATTTTTTTATTTAGGCTATTCTTTCATTTCCAGGGTTTCTACACCCAAGCACTGGTTTAGTTAATCGTCAGCTTTCACACATGACATGAAAATTATTCCCACTCCAGAAGATATTGTTCGGGAGGGGAAAGGGGGGTGGTCCCGCAGGCGTCCCACAGGAGTGCAGACCTCTACTCCAGTGTTTGTGTAGTTGATTACTGTGGGCAATGATTTTGACACATTTCCCTGAGCACAGAACCCATTAACTCTGAACACAGTTGCAGTAGAAGCCATTGGACAGTTGCCTCGGCATGCAGATACAGCAGATAGAGATTAGGCTGAGTGTTGCTGAAGCATTCGTTTAATTAATATTTACTGAAGTTAAATTAAATGTGTAGTGCTGCTAAAAAAAAGTGTGTTCTTGTTCTAAGTTATGCTTTGAGTCAGGTGGCTCTCTTAAAGCGATGTTGTTCGCAGAGTTAAATGCATTGTATTATTAGAGCTTTCGACGGCAAGGATCAATAAAGCCAATTTTAGAACAGTTAGAAACTGGCTTATGACTTTTCAGCTTATGACTACATTTTGGTTTAATTAGAGAAACATGGACTATGTTTGAATACCTGTGGGTGTTTTGATGATGTGCTCCAGTGTCTGCAGATTGTCTGCCGGATTATTCATGTATGGGTCATCTAAACCTGTTCTTACAGCAGCATTATGCAAGAATTAGCATTTCTTTAAGAGGTCTTTATTAAAGAAATTGGTTTTATGTGGAACCATTTCAATGCTTATGAGGGTTTTTTGTTTGTTTGTTTGTTTGTTTTTCTTGGTTACATGGTTCAGATACAAGGAAAACAGGCAGTGGTTTCTCAGCGGTTCAAGCACTGGGCTTGGGTTCAGGGTTGTGGGTTTAATACCTGGGCTCAGCAAGCTGTCACTTTTGTGATTTTGCAAGACTTGCTATTTCTCCTGGGCTCTCCCTACAGTCGGGAAGTGTAATTCATGCTTTGAGCCATCCATTAAAAAGGACACACTTTACACACACATTTCTGGACAAGATGAGAGACCCAGATCCATCACTGTGAAAGTGAAAGAAGGTTGTGGACTAACACAATAGAGTGCTATTACAGGATTTTACACAGAAATTACTCGGGTTACACAGCGTTTTGCCAGCATTGTCCTGCCCGGCTCACAAAAATCAGCATAGTGCAGTTAGCAGTATACCAAGCCCAAATTAACAACGGTAGAGATGCTGTTCTCCTTATTAATAGTCAGTGGAGCATCAGAACGATTTTGAAACTGTTATTTTAAGGTACACATAATGTTTCTTTAATTCTGGTTTATAAAGTAATAAATACGTGTCTGGTCAGATATCAGATGCATTTAGTTGGCTTGTGCTCTCTCAATGATTATACTAGTCTGAAAGAACATATAGGGCTCAAAGCATCTTTAGTGGACCGTCAAAGTGAAATGCTATCTATTTATTTTCCAAAGACCAGTAAGGCATTGCTCTCAGTTGGACTTACTTGACAAAGTCGGACCTTAAATTTCAGTGAATCATTGTACCTGGCTGAAATCCTAAAACACTGTACCTGCAGCTATGACTCGGCACATCTGGAATGGAACACGGTGTGAAATGTACTGCATGTCCTGAGCTCGGGAGCGGTGAGGGGCAATTTAGTATTTAGTGTTGGGTGATGTTCTGTAACGTTGGCCTATTTCTGGAATTTAGCTCAAGTCAGCGATCTCCATTCTATTCCCTTCCCCTCCGGGACTGTTGTCGTGTCACGCCGTTCAATTCAAATCAATAAAGGGCTCCAGTAAAGTCCGCCGCCATGCAGCTGTGCCTTTTATATTGTTGATTACAAGTACCGTTTTGGGTTCTGCTGCGTGGGTTAACATGATCTACAGTAACACTGATGTGTGTAATGGTGATCAGTGTTTTTCAGCTGTGCAGTCCAGGTCCTCGGAGAGGGGAGAGAGCACGAGAGGGCGAGAGAGAAAGAGAGCGAGAGGGAGGGGTGGGGGTGCTGCCGGGGGAATAGTTTGCACAAACACAGGCTCTGAAACAGTTGTGTGAAGTTGCATCAGGTCTCGTATTGCTTCATGCAAAACAAACAGTGTTAATTAAATCCCACCTGCTCGGTTAAAAAAAAGCACTTAGGTCTGTAACTCGAAAGCGCCCTAAAGCTCAGCTCAACTCCAACAGCTCTTTATCTGTTTGTATGCAACAAATAAAACGTTACAGAACAAAGGTTTTAACTGATCCCATGTGTAAATGAAGAAGCTCAATGCAAGGGGTAATGTACAGTACAGATAACAGATATCCACCGTAGTTAGAAGGCTGTGGATAGGGGGTCTCACGTAAGTCTAAGTTGTAGGATCGTGGCAGTGTGTTTGCATGAGGGTGGACATATCTTATAAACCTTTCAACTGCAGTATGTTAATGTACAGTAATATATACACACTCATTCATTTAGCAACACCAGTAAATAGTCTTAATCGCCTATAAGACCAAAAAATCCCCTTTCAGTACTTGGGCCTACTTGGAACCTCGCCCAGCTACAAAATTTGAACTGCTATTAATACCTGTGTGTCCCCAGTGTTTTGTTTGTTTGTTTGTTTTTTAAACACAAATATGGTCAATGGCAAAAATGCTTTTAAGTGTGAATGAACATCAAGGTAAAAGAGTTTTAGTTTATTCCATGTAATTTAGAGAATTTATATATATGATGATGGAGAAAACGAAAAACTGACGTGTGTGTGTACAAGGTAGTCCTGTATAATTGGATGAAATGCAGCACATTTGCAGTAAAATCACTCTACTAAGTTTAGGGTGGTATTTGATTAACTGTTGAATAGCTTTAAGAATCTGCCACTACTGTTGCCTTTTGTTTTTATGTCAAAATAAAATATTAAATATTAATATAAATATTGGGTATTGTGAACATATCTTTAAATATCCGAATACATTATATTTGTCACATCGTCCACCCCTAATATACACAGTACTGTGTAAAAGTTTTAGGCTGAAAATTGATCTGGGTAATAAGTGTGTATTTGCTCAGTAAAACATTAATTACACAAATAATACAAATAACAATAACACAAAAATTAATGATTGCACATCACTGTGTTCATTGAATATAACATAAGTTCTAATGTAGTCGGTGTTTTTACAAGCAAATATTGTCTTATTGCTGAGGCAGTAACTGTCTACTTGCTCAGTAAAAATGTATCTGGGTTTGTATTAGTGCAGTCTCACTATCATCCAGCAGCTGCTTTGGCTAGACAGCTCTTCAGTATGTTAAATCAAGTTAGCTGGGGAGGGAATTGAACAATGTGTTGGCTGGGGGTGTTCAAAGATTGAGTACCAGCGAGGTAAATATCTCATTCAGATCAAATATAGAATTCAGCTCTCTGTCTTATTTTCTGCAGGGCTTAATCCGTATTTTAAGACCGACCATCTTAATTGTGTTTTTTTTGTTTTTGTTTTTTTTAAATAGGCCCCTAAAGGGTGCGACTGTGTAAGCATTGGGTTTCAACACCATGCCACTTGCAATGCCACAGCCGCGAAGACAGTGTGAACGACTCACCCCCCCCCCCCCCCAATCACCCCCCTTCCCCCTCACGGCCCTCTAGCCAACGTGGGCTCTGTTAGCTGATGTAAAACTGTTAATGTTCTCATCCAAGCGAATTGAGCTGCCGAGGCTCAATAAAAGACTTTCAAAGGTTTCAGAGGAAAGGCTTTCCAAGCCATCACCCTCCCAGCTTCGTAGAGTTATGTGATCGGAGGAGACAGAGCTAGCAAGTGGGTGTCGGACACAAATACACTGAGGGAGGCTGTCATTCAAATTGGTTGTGTTCTCTCTGGGTGGGTAGATGGTGCTTTCTCTCCTCTCATCACTCTAAAAGCGATGTTGACCAGCACAGGCATCTGTCAGCTGGTGTGGCAGGGCTGGGGGACCCGGCGCTTTCCTCAGAGTGTGTCTTCAATGTGCATCTGTGGCAGTTCGATCTGATGCGGTGGCTGACGTTGCATGTATTGGAGGAGACATGTTTAAGTCCTTACCCTCCTAGTGTTTGGAGCATTGCATAGTGCAAGGGGGAGCTAAGAGAGGGTGGGTTAATTGGCAAATTGAGAGAAAAAGGGGAAACATTCAACAACAAAAATTATATATTATATTATAATTATATATTATATTATATATTATATTTAAAAAAAAAATAAAAAGAACCATTGGATTAAATAGTAAATGCCAAGTCCTTAAGTGTAAATCTCTCTTGCCGTTGCGCTTTCTCTCTCTTTCTATCTCTCTCAGATTGTCGATGAGTCCTGAGGAGCACAGTGAGTTCTGGAGAAAGGTGCAGTTTACAGTAGATAAGGATGTGGTGAGGACTGATAGGAGCAACATGTTCTTTAGAGGGGAGAACAACCCTAACGTGGAAATCATGAGGTCAGAACATTGCATTCTCTCTCTCTCACTCTTTCTTTCTTCTGCCTATTTATTCATTCCTCCCTCTTCCCACACATAATATAATACTTCAGTGGAAGCTGTTTAAGTGACGGTTGAATAAAACATTCATTAACACGTCAAGCCGTTATAAATATGTTATCATTTATTATAATCGTCATTTCTACATGCGCTGTTCTTCCTCCAGGCGTATTTTGTTGAACTATGCAGTGTTTAACCCGGAGATGGGCTACTGTCAGGGCATGTCTGACCTGGTTGCTCCTCTGCTGACTGAGATCCAGGACGAGAGCGACACATTCTGGTGCTTTGTGGGCTTGATGGAGAACACCATATTCATCAGCTCTCCCAGGGATGAGGACATGGAGAGACAACTTGTAAGTCTTCCAGCTCAGTTCTCACCCATTATCCTGCTAAAAAAAAAAGTGGGCTGGGGAAGAATAGGTAATAGCATAGTAGTTGGTTTACAAGGGATTATTTAGATTTCCAGACTTTCAGAACCCAGTTAAAGAGCCATTTTGGACCCTTTAGGGCTCTCTAATTATGTAATCAGTGCACATTATGGAAGATTCAAGGTGTTTAGGAACATCCTACTCATGAAGGAGCTAGGAAGCATATTCTAAACACCCCCGTCCTTGAAAAAAAAAACCCAGTACATCATCAGGAGGGAGTTTCTGAGGCTGGCCAGAGTGTCCCTTCAAGCTTATTAATGCTCACAGGATGTTAAGTTATGTGAAAATGCCTATATGACTGGTACCCATGATATTTGTGGCCAATTTAAAAGTACACCTAAAACAGGGGTGCAGGGAAGTGTTGAGAACTGCTGGTGGTTAACGGTTAAATCACTGATGATAAAACTCTCTCTTTCAGATGTATCTGAGGGAGCTCTTGCGGCTCATGCTCCCTCGGTTTCACCAGCACCTAATGCGTTTGGGAGAGGACGGGCTGCAGCTGCTGTTCTGCCACCGCTGGGTTCTGCTCTGTTTCAAGCGCGAGTTCCCCGACACGGAGGCCCTGCGCATGTGGGAGGCCTGCTGGGCACACTACCAGGTACAGCTGCAGAGATTACTCAGCAAAGCTGATTAGTCACCAAAGAGGCCTTTTATGCAGAATACTGACATGTTGATCTGTTGTTTACCTAAAAACAAAAGTGCGCTGTGCTGCTTTGTCATGTTTATATGTTAGATCTAATAGACATGTGTGGGTACGCTTAGAGTATTGGAATAAAGGAATCTGATCATGAAATATGTAAAATAAGTAAAAAGACCACTTTTTACTTTACATAATAATAATAATGTGTCCAGAGCACAGGGCATATCTTACAAGGAAAGTCAACCTGGGGGGGCTCTGAGTAGCTCGGCAGTTCAGTTTATGGCCCAGGGGGTTGTGAGTTCGAATTCTGAGCCGTGCCACTTTGTCATCAACAATAAGCTGAAAGCGATGTTGGCTTTTTGTGTGTATCAGAGTCAACATGCATCAAGTCCTTAATCTCCTAGTGTCTAGTGGAGCTGTGCTAGGGGGAGTTGTAAATAGGTGGGTTACACCAAATGCAACAAACAAATTTGAACAGTTTATTCTATTTTGGACAGTGGCACAGTTTTCATAGTTGGGTGAGAAAATATGGCCTCTTCTCTTGTCATTTCATGACGAATTCGGGAGACAAAAGGTCAGCAGTTGATTATGTTGAAGGGTTTAATTTGAAGCTTTTTGGGTAGCTGTTCGTAGGAACCCTCAATAATAGGTCCAAATTGGTGACTATGCAAGAGAAGAAGGCATTTGTTGGAAAAGGAAATCAAGCCTATCAGAGACTTTGAGTAAGAGTGGCCAGATCAGTTTGGTACATTCTTTAAAAGAAGCAATGCGCTGGCAAGCTTAGCAACACTAAAAGACATGGGAAACCACAGAAAACAACAAAATTATTTTCCTTGATGAAGAAAAAGAAGGTGAGGTATCATTGTCAAAGTCTGTAATTAGAGACTCCTTCATTGAGCATGTATGGCTGCTAATGGATCTGGGTCACTGGTGTTTATGGATGAAGCAGCTGCTGATGCAGTATATGTCCAAATGTTTGTGCACAACCCTTCTCATGAATGCATTCAGCTACTTCAGAACCCCTAAAGAACCTAAAGAACATGCCTAACGTGGGGCTTGAACACACGACCCTGAGTCTCAAGCGCTTCCAACTGAGCTAGCCAGGCTACAACAAGCCACTACAACCAAGCAGCAACTAAAAGTGTCTGCAGTAAAGGTCTGGAAAAGCATCTGAAGGGAGGAAACTCCAAAATTGGTGATGTCCATAGGTCCCAGACTTTAAGCAGCCAAGGAAAATGTAAGGAAATGATCCTTATATTAATAATTATGTTTGTATGTCCAATTACTTTTACTGTATGTTTGTATGTCCAATTACTGTAGGGATGTTGTAAAAAAAAAAAAAAAAGACTTATTCATGAACAGTTGCAATATTTTTGTTAAAACCCTTGGATTAAACCGGAAAGTCTAGAAATCAATCACATCTTGATTGGCCCATTTTAATTCCATTGTGTACAGAGAAAAAAATGAAATATGAAAATAGTATTATTAATGACCCAACTCTACTTGAATATTAGTCTTGCTTTCCTCTGTCTCTGGTAATAATGTCAATGCAGTATTAGAATCATAGAATATGTGAACCATAGAAATATGGAGTCACTGCAATAAATAAATAAATGAAGAGACATTTAGACATTTAAGAGTACATTTAAGAGAAGCCCACCCTGAAAATGCATACGCGTTTATTTTAACTTCCTCTGTTCTAGTAAAATGTTTTTTTAAGTACCGGAAAATCTTGACTGTGTGAAGTGTCAAACGATAAACATGCAACTAGTGTTAAAAAAAAAAAAGAAAGAAAGAAAGAAAAGAAACTGTAATGCCCCCCCCCCCCCCCCAACACACTTCCCAGTGTTGGTATTTGGTTAACTATAGTATATCCAACAGGCTTGTGCATTGTAGAACCAAATCTAATGGGAATAACACTTTCAGTGTTAAACACTCATGAATGACCAGAAAAGCCCCTCGGACAAGCAGGTTGTTGTTCCAGTGCATCACTCTTCCTTCAGCAGCTGTCTCAGCTAAACCTCTAATGAAGATTACATGGTAATTGTCAAGCTGGTGCTGAATGCCATTAGTGTATATTGACGTAGTAATAATCAGGTGACACCAGTGAGCAGTTAGTCTCCTCTGCTGGTTCATTTACATAGCGGCTTTTCTTAGTGTGCAGCCTCTCTGTTCATGGCTGCTCACTGGTTGGTGGCGGTGGACTCCAGCTGCTAATTCTGAAAGCTGCTGCAGTGTTCCCGTCAATGCGTTTAAATCTGAAGGCATGTGCATGTACACATTGAACACTGTACAGTGGAGCAGCATGTGCATGTATTGAAAACAGAGGCTCTTCAAGTGGTCTCTAGTACAGACAGTGGATCTTTAAAGAACTGGGAAACCTCAAAGAACTTTTTGAATGCATAAGGGGTTCCTTGCCTGGCTCAATGATTCTTGTAGATGGTTCTTTATTTATACAAACACTTAAACTCTTCTATTCCTAAAAACTAGTAGCAAACCTTTTCTTGCTTAGTGTTCTTGTTTAATGTTTATTTAAATGTTTGATATTTGTTTCAATACCGTGTATGTCCTGTCCTGTACAAATTGCAGTTTTGACAATAAAGCTGACTTTGACTTCTTTATAGAGCCTTAGAAATGTTTAATTTCATATAGAACTAAAAAGGGTTCTGCTATTGATACAAGTCTAATATCACTTTTCAGTATTACATGAATGCCTTTTTTGCTTAGGATGCATGCTTGTATATTTTCTATCACTATATAAATTATGTATAAGGCTGCCTTTATTGTTGTATGCGCTCTCTCTCTCTCTTCTATTAATGCTGGACATTTTTTACATGTCAAATGAATGCAGTAACAGCATAGAGAAATCACTGTATTAACAGAGAGGATTAAATGGCAGAAATATCTACAGCATTAATAACTGGTTGTGTTTATTTGACTGTGTGTGTGTTTGCTTGTGCCAGACGGACTACTTTCACCTCTTTCTGTGTGTGGCCATCATCATGCTGTACGGTGATGACGTCACAGAGCAACAGCTAGCCACTGATCAGATGCTGCTGCATTTTAGCAACCTCTCAATGCACATGAATGGAGAACTGGTGCTGAGGAAGGTACTGTAAAAACATGTGCGCGCGCACACACACACACACACACACACACACACACACACACTCTCTCTCATGTGCACTCAGTTTTGGGTGTGGCTCCTTTGTTTCACTTGCAGAATCTTCCTTTGGGTACACCTAGATAAAATCTGTCATTTATTTTTTACATGTAATAAGGACAGAAGCATCATAACTAGTTACATAAAGAATTATATATTTACATTTGTAAGGCGTCGTCATTCTCATTTGTTTGCATATTAAGCACTGAGAAACACATATGAGTGTACACACTATTACTATTACATCATGAACTCAAATCATTAAAAACAAATCATTAAAAAGATTGTGATGTGAAAATCTAAATGTGCCGTCAATTTAAAGTTCAGAAATCTACAAATGACTGCTTGATTCAACAAGCTTCAAGTTAAAAATAATTTATCTTAATATAGGAAGAGGCATTTCATGGTACACACGCCATACAAGTCACCTGCAAGGATTATTGATTATATTTTCCAATGCAATCTTTAGTTACCAAGGCAATCACACATTCTGGTGTTAATCTAGAGCCAAGCATAGTGGTGGAAGTAGTGATGAGTTAACTCAGGTTAACTAAGGATATTTGTAGCTCTTTAGTCGGTGCTTTGCCATCTCTGATTGAAATTAAAAGCTTTTCATCTGTTACATTTCCAGCAGAGTAAACATATGTTTACTCCTTATATTCATTTCATTCATTTCTGCCAAGTCCAACGTTTGTTTGTTTTTTTCTGAAACCTATCATTTGTAAAATAAAACAATGCTATTTTGCCCAAAACTATGCTCATTTATTTTTGTGCAAAGACTAGTTCCCTAGTCTATTCATTGCATCACCACACCACCAAATGAATGTTTATTTGTCCATATTTACTATTTACTCTTACTTGCATACACTCTGAAGTTTATAATTACTGTTAATGTAAATGTAGATTTATTTTGTTGAATTTAGTATCATCTGGCTTCATATTTACCCTTTTACCCAAGTACGTTTTTAATACAGCAGAGTATCACATCTTAAGAACAGTTCCTCTGTACCTTTTAAACCCCTGTAGAGAAACCTGACTATTATTTAGGGCTGTTGCCTGTCCCACATTTCACAGGACGTCTAAGGTTTGTCCTGCATTAGGTAAACAGTGTCCCATGTTTCTTATTTTTAATATTGTACTAGTTGAAAGGGTCAACAGTGAGAGCAAAGTTCTAGTTCAGAAAGGCAAAGGAAAATAACTAAAAGTTATTATTAAACTAATAAGTAGAAAATTAAAGAAAAGCGATGCACAGTAAAAAATGCAGGAAACCTTTGCCTGCCCGATATTTCATGCCAAAATGTGTTTAGTTTGTTTGTATCATTCTATTTTTATTATTATTATTATTATATATATATATATATATATATATATATATATATATATATATATATATATATATATATAAATTTTTTTTTTTTTTTTTTTTTTTTTTTTTTTTTTACATAAATTGTGTTTTGGGCTTTTTGCTATAGGCCTACTGTCATTTTTGCTGAAGGTAAATATCCTATATTGACCACAGTTTAATAACAACTGGGCTGAACATTCTACATTATTAAATCAAGTTAATTAAATAAACTGAAGTTTAATTATTATACACCCCCTCCTCGTCCAGTCTCTTTAGTCATCCCTGCAACCGAACAGTTCTGATCCAGTCACTGTTAGTTTCCTTCTTCTACTTCCCTGTTAACTCTGTGCTCATTGCTCCCTGCCCTTCCCCTTTCCTTTCCGTCTTTTTTTTTTCTAGGCAAGAAGTCTCCTCTATCAATTCCGACTGCTTCCCAGGATCCCTTGCAGTCTGCATGACCTGTGTAAGCTGTGCGGGCCGGGCATGTGGGACAGCCGCTACATCCCTGCCGTTGAATGTTCCGGCGAGCACCCGGACTCTCAGAGCTGCCCCTATGGAGGCACAGCCACCCCCCAACCGCCACCGTCTCCGAGCCAGCCCAACGAGAGCAAGCGCAGCTCTAAGACCCGGGACATCTTCAATTTCCGCAAGCAATCCTGACTGCAGCCGGGCTCCAGGACTACCCTACCCACGAGGCCTAGCCCTAGAGGTACCATTCACCAGGTACATGGGTGAATGCTGGGATATAGAGTCTTTAGTGTGGTTATTAACTGATTAGGAGATATTTGCAATCCAATATGATACGGAACACTGCCTAATAAAATAAATAATAAAAAAACACATTTTGAAGTGACACTTTAGCATATCCGTGTTCGATGGGGGAAACCTTTCTCTCTCTCTCTTTTCGGGCGATCAGCGGAATATTCAATTTCTGTCTGTTCAAATAGAGGAATTCTGAAAGGGCCTGGGAACCCATATGGAGGCACAGACGGATTGGATTACGGAATGTCATCAATAATACACAAGTAGTATCCTCGCATACAAACAAGGATTACAATCTCCTCCTTTCTTTCTTTTTAACAAATCCAATATATTGATACTCTTTAATACTATTTTTCTTCTTTTTTTTTTGTATTTCAGACCGTACGCATGTGTGTAAGCGTGTATATGTGTCTTGAGTGCGAGTTATATTTGAGTTATACTGCTGCATATGAATGATTCTGCCATCAGACAGGGGCTTAAAATCTTTGCTCAGTTAGGCTATCTCTGAAAAGGAGAGTAGAGAAGCTCGTATTGCATTGTATTGGTATCAGCCAGTTCTCATTCAGGGCAAAGGGTTTATTCATTCTTTAAGCCAGATCTTATCATATAGTGGAATATAATGAAAATGGTCGCGTTCAGCTGGATGACATATAAGTCGAGTGTTTGCTGTTATCAAAGCAATATATAAATATATATATATTAATGTGTGCGTATAAATAGGAGTTTTTATAAGTAATGACTTATACACAAACGTCATAAATAAGATGGAGCAATACTTTCTTGCTCATTGATGCTTTTGCATGCTTCATGGTTCGCTATTTCTAACCAGACAACAATCATTGTTTGATAATGCCTATAAAAGGGAAATCGGAGGCTGAAAGCTCAGATATATTATGACTGTCGTAATAGTGCTAAAATCATGATTGTGGCAGAAGGTCTTAATCCTCCTCATAATGCCTCTCTACTCCGCAGGGGAGAAAAGACCTCTAATCCAAACCCAAGTGGGAGTTTGCCTGTAATTAGTTAATCTGGGGCCAGCCGTCAAAGGAACGGGAGGATTCGGATAGCGTTTGGGAAGCTTTGGCCAAAGAGGTAGATGGAGAGCAAAAGAAAGAGAGGGTTATAGAGAGAGGACTGAAGACGACCCGTGTCTTAAAGGTTCCCCAGAGCCCATTTGAGAACAGCCGGGAGAGCAGCTCTCCGCAAATTGCCGTTAAAAGGTAACATTAGTCTGCGGGACTCTCCACATGCGGCCTCTGCAAATGACATGCATTACAGGCCTTTTCTTAACCATTAGGCATTCGGCTGGCTTTCTCAAATATCCAGCGAGCAGCGGGGCATGGGCAAGCGCTCAGAGAGGGGCTAAAGGATGTTGACATAATTGGGAGATGAGCAATGAGGGCACATATCATTGCTGGCGTAACAGAACCGTGGATCTCTGAAATGGTAATTTTGTTGGAGAAGGAAAAAAACAACCTTAACCGAAGCGCAATATCAGCCGATACTGACGACCCACTGTTTTTTTGCGACATCTGGGGGAAATATTGCAGATAATGTGTTGATAATTACCAATGTTTCTGCGGTTTTGGCATCATGGGGATTCAAACTCGCAGGCTTCCGATGATCAAGCCAAACTTTGCACAGTTGTGTCACTTGGGTGCTCAGTATGAATTCGGAAGGCTTGCAGTACACTGATTTGTACATTTGTACATGTCAGTTTGAACACAAAATCAAAGCACCAATTTGGGGAAGCGATACAGACCTGGAAAATCAAACTATTAGTACGAGAATAGCATGTGACAGCACAAACAACATACACAAAAAAGAGCTGATGGATAAGAGGTCTGATTTTTATCCCCTTAAAATTTCAAACACAAAATGTCTTTATCTGTTGGGCTTTGTTCTCTTAAATTAAACTGAATCATTACAATTATTCTGGAAGCTGCCGTATAGCCGTTAGCTTACCAGATTATGTGGCATGCCACAGGGGTCTATGTTGGGGCCTATGAACGTAGTGAGAATTAAGATAGTAATGAAGTTTAGGGAGTCAATCCAATGCTCATTCTTCTAAAATCTGGTTATTGAGAGTTGAGCGTCCCCCTTTGGTACAGTAACAACCTCCTACCTTTCTGGCAAGGGCTTTACACTCGATGTTGGAACACTATGCTATGAGCGTTTGATAGCATTCAGAAACGGGTGTTAGAGAGGCGAGTTACTGATGTTGGATGATTTAAGTAATGGATCACAAACACTACTCTAGCTCATTCCAGAGGCATTGATTTGAGCTTCATCACTCAGGAGAACTTGGGCTCCACAGCCCAATGTTGGAGAGCCTTTGCCCCTTGCAGATATTAAGACTATTGGGCATGCTGAATTTAGGCTCATTTATTATGATTATGATTACTTCAAAGCACCCCTTTTTCATCAGCAGTGCTTTTCTATGGAGATTACTCACTAGAAGGGGTCTGGATACTTTTTGAAAGTGAATCATACAACACATCGAGTGCTCCTGAAAATGAATCGTACATGCAGTACTTTTATTTACGTGGAAATTGTGAACACAAAATTAGAGTTACAAGCTTTAATGAAGGTAGTGGCGGTAGTGTTGGCGTATGTGTTCTCATTAGGCTGGGCTTCTTATCAACATATTATCTAAGTGACAGTTTAATGTCTTGCGTTTATCTTTCAACATTCAGGATTCCATTATAGATATTGATACTTTCTGCTTCTCCTTGGACATCCTCCAACCTACCAATGGCTTGATTCTTATCGGATCACGGATCCAGTGCCACGTGAAGGTCGGATGTTTAACCAGAGCGATCCAGTTGAGCCAGAATTGCAACTTTGCTTGCTAGTTTGTCCTATACAATGGAAACTTTGTCAAATATGCTTTAAACAAGCTGTGAGGTTAACCGCACTGTTTAGCCCTTAGTGGGGAACCGGGAACGGGGAGGAATGTGGCCATCCCAATCTATTTACTGTTTGTTGTCAAACCTGACAGATGCCCTATGTCTTCTATTAAACACACCTGTGGAAGTTATTGAGTAAACCTTTGGTGAACTTTACCTTTAAAGCTTACACAAGCGCATACCCACGCCCACAGCCACACCCACCCACTGTGAGTTCTGCCAAGGCTGCACATCTGTTGACTGGGAAAATGTCATCAAGATACGTGGCCACCTGTCACTCACCAAACCTCAGTTCTCTTTGCTCTTCTGCTATTCTGTAATGCTTGTTTTTTCCTCCTTTACTCTTTAATGCTAAGGTTCCAAGGTTTTCAAAATCATGCCATAGAAGAACCACCTTCCACTGTAAAGAGACGTTGTTTCCAATAAAAAAATATATATATTTTAAAGGAACACAACATAATCTCTGCCTGCAGCATCTGTAGCATGAGTTGCACTTGGCAAAATAACAGAAAACCCATTGACAGAACCGACTGCCCATTGACTTCCATTGTGAGAAAGGACTTTTGGGTTAGTGGGGTGTGCTGGTCTTTACTAGATACAGGGAAACGTTTCTAAGCAATCATCTGCGATAAATGACCACCCACTACAGATGCGATAGAATGGGATTCAAATAACTGACGTTGAAGTATATCTTTAAGGCCCGATCCACTGGAAGGCTTTGTAAATATGATTGCATCATTCTAAAGATTCCTTCTGGCACTTTTAGTTTCACATTTTATTAGTGTGGCTAGACCGTAGGGGCACCGCATGTGGAAAAAGCATCCTCAGGCTGCCCATATGTGACAGCAATGGTAGATCATGCTTTAATCATCCGATCAATTTCCTGCGTCAAGGATATAGGGTTCCACAAGAGTGAATCGTGCTACTGAACGCTGAAAAGAACCTGATGATCATGAAGAATAACAAGCCACTTCAGATCCACCCTGGCTGTTATTCCTGAGGATATTACCTTCCTTTATCTGCTGCAGCAAGCCTAAGAGAGATAACTGTTTTATTTAGTGGCTATACAATTAGGTCCTGTGCTCAGAGCAGGAACGGAATGATGTGACAAACAGGAGGGCAGCTGGTTGGTGTGTGTGTGTGTGTGTATGTGTGTGTGCTCGTGCACAGTAGGCCTCTGCAGGATTCTGTGAACTTTCCTGTGTTGATTAGATATGTGGTTCAACTGCAAGATCTGTACTGCAGATAGAGGTTAAAAACAGTCCCTATAGAAGAGGTGTGCTTAGCACTGTGCAAATGTCTAAGCTGATGAAGCTATCTAAAAAAAATATCTGGGCAATAGAAGCATAGAAGAGTAAATGTAAATGAACAAATACAATATATGTAGTTGGAGATATTTAAGACATTTGGCCCCATCATAAAGAAATTGCATTCTGACTAATGATTAATACATTTTTTTATTTAGATTTTCTAAGACCGTGTACAGTGCTCGGTCAGTTTGGACTGTCTGTAGGTGCCTATTTGCATATATGTCTAATAAGCTGAAATATAGCAAAAACACCACTCTGTGTGTGGGTGGGGGGTGTGAGTGAGTATGTATGTATGTATGTATGTATGTATGTATGTATGTATGTATGTATGTATGTATGTGTGTGTGTGTGTGTGTGTGTGTGTGTGTATATACCAGTGTGTATTCGTGTTTGTGTGAGTGTAATAGTTGGTGTGTGTCTGCATACATATGTCAAAAACATCTGAAGCGTAGTGAAAAACACTGCTGTGCGTGAGAGTGTATGTGAGATTGTTAGGGTGGGGTGTGTGTGTTTGCACATGTGACAGATAGCATATTTCTATTTAATGCTTATGTTTACACACCAGGTCTCCTGCCTTTGTTTATCACAGCCTATACATCTCCTTATCCATCTGTGTGTAAACCTCCTTAATGCCAATCTCTCTCTCTCTCTCTCTCTCTCTCTTGCCCCCACCCCCTTCCTCCATCTCTGTCTGTCTGTCTCTCTGTCTGTCTGCCTGCCTCCTCCCTCTCTTTGAGTGGCAGCGTGGGGCCTATGTGGACCCCCTGCCGGTCAGATCGCATCCACCGCTGCGCTATTGGCCCTAATTATCAATTACGGGGGGCCAGACGGCCCCACCTGGAGCTGGCCAAGGTGCTAATGAGCCCGGGCCATTTCGACTGGCCCCGCGGTGCGTGTCAGCAGGACTGGACGGGCCTCTCCGCTGAGCTGCTAATGGATCCTACGCTGTCACAGTCAGAGGCTGTAATCACTCAGAGCTGGGACAGGCCATGCCTTCCTCATTTACTGCCTCCTCTCCGCCTCCCGCTCTGTTACACTGCCGTAGTCCATCATTATGTTTTCTTAGGGTTCGCCATTTGTAAAAGGTGGTGGAGGGGGGGGGTGCATGCAAGTAATGCCCGGTTCTTCCACTGGCTCATTACACACAGGTCAGAAAGACTGGAGGTAAAGCCATTCGGAAACCTGGCGCGATTTTTGCCCCGATTTCGGGCTTGTTGCTTTAACCCCTGTATGTAGGGCCACACTTCACCTCATGGATTCCTCATGGATTCCTCACAGTGGCAACCTCAGAACTCACATATGGATTTATTGGCTGCCGTGGGTGTAAATATCTGACTTCATAATGATCCCATTTGATTGATAGTAAATCTGCAGGAAGTTAGTCAAAGCATCCAGGACCATCTGTACTCCTTCACATTTATAGCATTTGGCCGACGCTCTTATCATTCAGAGCAACTTGAATTTCTATCATGTTAGGCTGGTAGGCTACTGAAGCTTTAGGAGTTTTATTGGCATTGGATGACGTGCTTGCCCAGCCATTGAAATTGTAGTGTTGTCCACTACGCTACACCAGTCACTGAAATGTCATGATTGCAATTAAATGGCATCATGATTCAATTCAGGATTTTTTTCACTTAATATGAGAGGAAAACTTAACAGTACAGAGGTCATCATCAGAGAATTGTCCCGTTGCCAAAAATGAGTATAAACTTTATTCATAATATTATAATTGATTAAAATATATATTTAAAATTTTGATCTATGCAGATTTTGGCTAAATGTCTTAATGCTGAATTTTTGTCCAAGGAAATCAGCTGAATTTGATGATTTAATTTGATATTATCTGCCATTTGCAGATAAATAAATATATTGTGTGTATTCACATAAATATTCTACATTACTTACTAACTTACAATTTATTTATTTATTTTTGTATATCAGGAGGCAAATTCTGTGCCTTTTTCTTGAAGGATTATCAGTCTTTTTTTTTACATGAAGCACATCACTCACACTTGCAAATTCCCAGCATCTTCTGTTAGCCAAAGTCCCAATATAAATGGCATGCTGTAGTTGCCCTCCCCTGGGTCGAACTAGCATTTTAGCTTCTTAAAGGAAAAATTAGCTGCCCATTAAAATAACACACAAACAAAAAAAAGAGCTACGTGCGTCCCCTGGGTATTTATTAAGTATTCATTAAAAAATAAATAGAGGGTTAAATAAAATTAATGAATGAGAATCTCTTTTATGGAGGCTACAGTTCCCAGCAGCTGTAATTTTGGTTTCAGGTTTGGGGGCTGGCTAAAATGTGAAAAGCTCCCGGATTCTCCACCCCAAAGCATTTTTCTCCAGCCACATAAATTGCCTTAGATATCATTCCTAGCTCCTGACAACTTGCTAGAATGGTTGGGAGGTCAGGAGGATTGGTGGTTGGGGAGAGGGGGATTGATGAGAAACATCATCAGTCACATGCCATGGCCAGGTCTCCTTCAGTGGCAGAAACGCCAACCCTCTACCACTCCCACCTCTTTATCTGAGCAAACAGTTATGGGAATGGAGATTGCCTGTGTTTAGACTCAACAAAGATAATTAGGGTTTGGAGTAGTGCTTTGATTACCGTTGCTTTGTGCGAGCTCTGTGCACTTGCTCTTTTTCCACATGGTCCTCAAAGTCCTGCGGAGACTTTTCAATAATCAGGGTTTGGGATTAACGGGGAGTGTGTTTGTGTGTGAGTGTGAGTGGGTGATAGAGTTTAAGCATTTCGCAAGCACAGCTACTCCTCCTAACCACTGAAATGTAGCTTCATCCTCCTCAGGGCATGAAGGAGAACCACTTTCAACATGATATGTGTAGCTAGGAAGACGTTCTAATTTAGTATGTTTGACTGATGCTTGTCTTATGTTCATATGCTGACCGAAACACAATAGCTGGTGTATTATAGACACTTCACTGTCGAGCTCACTGGCCGTCCAAGTGCCCTTTTGTTTATGGTCATTCCACTTCATCCCATTTAAAATACAACTAGAAAACCTTTCATTCACATCCTATCAGTCTCTCCGTACCTCCACCAGGACACTGACAGGTGTGCTATTTATACAATGCATGAGATATGAAGGAAACACAAAGAAAACTTCTTGTACTGATACTAATCTGCACTACACTCTTTAAAAAAAAAAAAAAAAAAAGAAGAATCCTGAATGGTTCTTGGCGTGGAGGTATGGTTCTAGGAAACAACCTTCAGTTTGTATAGATCGATCAGCCATAACAGTCAAACCACCTGCCTATTATTGTGCAGGTTCCATCCGAAACTTTGACGCTCTGACGTGTCAAGGCATGGGCACCGCAAGATCCACAGTGTCCTGTGGTATCTGGCACCAAGATGTTAGCAGCAGATCCCTTAAGTTCTAGAAGTTGCAAGGTGGGACCCTCCATTGGCGTCCATGAGCCTTAGGTGCTCATTACCCGGTCGCCAGTTCACCAGTTGTCCTTCCTTGGCGCACTTTTGGTAGGTACTGACCACTTGCATACCACCAGTGGCTCCAACAACTGACATGACCTGCCTGATGTTTTGGAGATACTTGGCCCATGTCAGAGTGGCTCAGATCTTGAGGTTTAGTCAACACATCAACTCAAAGAACTGACTGTTCACTCGCTGACAGGCGCCACTATAACAAGATCAGTCAATGTTATTCACGTCATCAGTGGTTTTAATGTTATGGCTGATCAGTGTATCATCACTGTCCACAAACGAACACCAAAAATCTCCAAAATTAAAAAAAAACAAAAAACGTTGAATGTAAATTAATATTAAATGTAATTTTAGAGCATTTCCATTGGTCCATTTGTCATGAATTGCTTGCACATCCTAAAGGCCATCTGCTGTGTGTGGAGAAAAACAAAACTGTAAACTGTGGAGATACATGTTTTTTTTTGTTGTTGGTAATTTTTCCAACAGTGACAATATGTGAAAGCATCCATGTGAAAGGTTCTTCAGGGAGCTAATAGGTGGTTTTTCCATGGAATTGCTCCAAAGAACCGTACTGGCACCTATATTTTCAAGTGAGCCATTTCCATCTGGAAGGATGTGAAGCGTATGTTGTGTTATAGGCTAGTTTTCCAGGCACATTCAAAATCGGAGCGGAAATTTCAGATTTAACAGTCCAGCTTGACCCGAAATTAAGCTAAATATGAGCGTTTCCTTCCACAAACCATGTACCAGAGGTCTGCACGAGCATGAAATCGAACCTGACTCTGACCCATACCCTCCAGTTCGAGACCCGAACTGATCAGGCCCAACTGGTCCTGGTTACCTTGAAACCTGAAACTGATCCCAAGCCACGTTTTCAAACGCAGCTCTAGACGGTAACATTGTGAATGAGACTAAACAAATCGACTAATATGGGTCGTGCTTGGGTCGGGTAGCAGACGTCTACCCTGCACAGCCATTCCACTCGCAGCATTTCTGGATATGCTTTCTCTAATAATGTCGTACAGCAGAAGTCTTCTTCTGTCTTCGTGTGAAGTCCACTCTTTTTTACTCTTACACCCGTTGCATGTGAAATTCTGATGAACATGTGCCTGGAAAGCTGGACCTAATCACTGGATCTGACACAGTTTGTGAATCTAAATGTTATTAGTGAGTGAAAATAAACTGGCACAAATCTCACAATATAAAAAGGAAGTTACGAAGGGGGAAAAAATTATAATATATTTATTTTTCTAAGATTTATCGAAATGGTTCTAGACTTTAACACAATCATATCCTTTGTTGAATGTTCTGCGTAAGTGACGGGGGTGTTCTTCTGTTTTGCCTTATTGTTTTGCTTATTTTAGGACATCAGCCATTCTTCTCTGTTGTATGATTTATTGTTTTACAGCATGTTTGCTCCTGACCCTGTGATCCGGTCGGCGTGTAAGAGTCACAGTGAGAAGTACAATGCAGGCCAACTTCCACAGCCGTAACCCAGAGTGTAAAACAGTCTGTCATGTTTACATTGACCACTTAGAATGATGCACGGCAACATAGCTGGAACTGTCTGTACTGTATTACACCACAGGCCTGTTCGATCATGTTCTCTCGACAGAGGCCTACCACACTGTTGTTGCAGTGAACGACGACCACGAACGATTGTCGCCGGTTCTTCACCTTCTTTTGAACCATATCCTGTACAATATCATTATGATTTTGCAAATAAAACGAATTATTATGCATATACATGTCTGTGTCTCTGCTAAGCTTCTGAAAGTCATTAACCTGTGGATTAATTGCCTGTTTTGGAATCCAAATTAACGTTCTTTATAAAGCGTAACCCCATTATAGGGTAGAGTGGTGTTAAACAGCCCCCAAGGGTAAAATGTTACCCCCCCCCCCTTTCTCCCCCGGGGGAGGGGGTTTCTCCACTAAACCATCAAACGTCACCTTTCTGCACTTTCTGTGGATCCTTAGTCAGCTAGACATATTTGCATTTCATTACATGCATATATTACATCAGAGTTATGATATTAGGTTAACAGATATTAAATATTGTTTGATGTTAATAAACATGTAAAACTATAATTTTAGGAAGATCTTGCAAGAAATAATGGTAAAAATGCTAGATTTTCTGTTCTGAAACAATATATTAAAATAGTTGTTGCATCAATAATGGTTTTACCTGTAAAGTACAAAGTCATGTGTAAAATATTAAATATGTTAAGTTAAAAATAAGTAAATAAATGCATAGAAATCCTCATTAAAATGGTGTATAACTGTTTCATGAGCTCAAATTCTAAATTATAACTCTCCTTACGGATCTTCACATGTTAAAAGGCGGCCAACTCTTAAGCACAGGCCTTGAGACTCACATAATTAGCTGTAATCTCACGCCACACTTGCCATTTCTCACGCATTTTTAATGACCCTTCGTTGCCGCCAAACGGCCTCCAGAGGAAGGTTTCCTTCAACAGCTGCAGCTCCAGCTCTCACTGATTTAAACCCACTCTGCTCAGGGATCAGCAGCCTTCTGAAGGAGTGAGGGAGAGCGCACTAACTAGCTAGTCAGTCACAGCTGGTGTGGATTTGTGCTACCTTGTCAAAATGCCCTACTATAGTGTACATTTATAGGTACAGCTGTCCACATAAAAACATGTCATGTCAGTAGAATATCCTGATAGGCTAAATGACCTCTTTAAATATCAGAGAGGTATCAGCAGAGGTATACAGGTAGGATATTTTGGTAGCCTACCAAAAAATGTTATTAAAACTGTATACATGATATTTTTGGTAGCCTAAATCATTCATAAGACTGTGCTCCCAGTATAAAAACAGTACATAGGATATTTTGGTAGCCTAAATCACTTATCAGACATTACTCCCAGTATAAAAACAGTACATAGGATATTTTGGTAGCCTAAAGCACTTACCAGACATTACTCCCAGTATATTTTGGTAGCATAAAGCACTTATCAGACAGTATTCCCAGTATAAAAACAGTACATAGGATATTTTGGTAGCCTAAAGAACTTACCAGACATTACTCCCAGTATATTTTGGTAGCCTAAATCACTGATCAGACCTTGCTCCTAGTATATTTTGGTAGGCTAAATCACTTATCAGACAGTACTCCCAGTATATTTTGGTAGCCTAAAGCACTTACCAGACATTACTCCCAGTATTAAAACAGTAGACAGGATATTTTTGGTAGCCTAAATGACTTATCAGACATTACTCCCAGTATAAAAACAGTACACAGGGTATTTTAGTAGCCTAAAGCACTTACCAGACATTACTCCCAGTATATTTTGGTAGCCTAAAGCACTTATCAGAGCTTGCTCCCAGTATTAAAACAGTAGACAGGGTATTTTTGGTAGCCTAAATGACTTATCAGACATTACTCCCAGTATAAAAACAGTAGGTATAATATCAGATCATCTAAATCATATATCAGAACATGCCCCTCGTATTAAAAATAATTGCTGATAGCCCAAATCACTGTATCAGACACTATAAAGAAGGGGTGAGTGAACGGTGTGATTATAAATCCTGTTTATCGAAATTGCATAAAAGCAAAAAATAACAGTAGGCTGAGTATATAAAATATATGTTTAATAGACTTAATGAAACGCAAAACTGGCATGAAAATCACCAGTGAACGTTATTCACATAGCTACAGTTATTGGACCGCGCTGCTCTGCGCGTGCGCAGTAAATCGGCTTGACAAGCTATCAGCCTTTAGCTCGTCTGAAGGCTAAATGGTGTCTTGATCGAGTTCATGTCGTTTAATGTGACAGTACTTTATACTTATGGGTAAGTAAACTCCAAACAATGAACATTATAGTCATTTCTGTAGCGGTAAAGACTGATGTACATTTGAACATAGCTAAGGTTGCTATGCTAGCTAGCTCGCTGGGTAATATTTGAGATGGGATTTCAGCGGTTGTTTCTCCAGACTCGGAAAAGTGCCTGTATTCCTATTAAGTCTTAATGTTGTGGGCTCCAGAAAACACTCATTAGTGAATGACTCACATATCAAATTAAACCTTTAAATGCATTAATAAAATGTTAGCTAGCTTTCTAGCTAATGCTAACTAGCCCACCCTGCTCCCTCCTAAAAAGTAGTAGCACATAGCTAACTAGCTAACAGTTGGCAGTCCTGCACGTTAGCATGCTAGCTAGCTAATTAGCTAGCTGGTATCACAAAGCGCGGCTTCTCTGGTCAATTTATTTCCTTAAGCAACGCGTTTGTCCCAGTTTATACTAGCTAACGAAAATCAGCCAAATTCAGCCATAATGCGTTTAAACGTTAAACACATAGGCACTTTGTGTTAATAAAAAAAAGAGAAGCATTTCGGGAGTTATTTCTATAATCTCCATAAAGCTCGGGTTTACTGTAGATAGTGTTCGTGTCGTGGTGGATGGGGGTGTTGTGTGTCGTTAATAAGAGCTGTGTGTGAAGGTGTTGCTCCCTTCAGAGAGCTGAGCTGAGCTGTGAGAGTGAGACACACACACACACACAGAGAGAGAGAGAGAGAGCGAGCGAGCGAGCACTGCGCTCAACCGCACACACCGCAAACAACATGGCACAGTGCTCGCTTACCAAATGTGTGTGTGTTTTAAGGAAATGGTCTGTTTGTCAGTGGTGTAATGAATCCTGTTTTTTTTTTCTAGTCGATGCACTACTTTCAGTTCTGACATCAAGATTTGATTCCAGTGTGCTAAAATGTCTCAATTTTAACATTAAAAGCAATGAAATACTTTTTAAATGAAGTTAGAAAGTGCTGCTGGTCAAGTTACTGAGATGTAGGTTAGAACAGTACAGGTAGAAGAACCCTGAAGGTTTGGTCAGCCCCTGTGTGTTCAGCTCCACCAGCCTCTCGCTTAATTCACTTTCGTTAAGGACTGATAAGATAAACTAGGGATTGGATGGGAACTGTAAATACTGGGCGTTTGGAAATGGTTAAATATTGCATGATGTGTCGATAACATAATTATGGTGCCAGGCCAAAGAATGATGAACCTTGTACCTTCGTTTTTGTTAAAATTTCAAATCTGGCTGTTCTTTACATTAGTCGTTTTCATGTTTTTTTACTGATTGTTATGTACTGTACACACATGACATATCATCACGCCTCACACACACACACAAATTGAATCTGGCGGTTGTTCGTAACAATAGAGATACTCCAAAATGACTTGGAATAAAATTTTATTGCATTGACTTCCATTAAAAGGTAAGAATCCTTAAATTTCCGTTTTACAGATACGAGGTTTTGTGTGAGAGCAGTGTTATTATTTTTAACGTTTTAGGTTGGACTGATTAGATAAACTAGGGATTGGATGGAAACTGTAAATACTGGAACTCAAGGAGAGGTTTGGGGATGGTTAAAGGTAAACATTTAGCAATCATTCATCTGCTTATTCCATACAGGTTTGGTTTGGTGTGACTTATTGTGGACTATTACAATGTAAATGCTCTAGAAAAGAGAAAAAAATCATTGTGTTTCCATCACTCAGTTACAAATATCAAAATGTTCTGGATTAGTCATTCATATTTTTACAAAAGTATTTTATTTTTAGCTTATGTGCCAAGAGTAAATTGTCAAAGCCAAAATAAGGTAGGTAGGTAAATAGACTGACTCACAGTCTGTCAGAAAAATACAGGAATGCTGAATATAATCTGTACTTTTGTGTATGTAAAACATTTTTTTTTTTTTTTTTTTTTTTTGTAGACCAGAATTTAAAATTGTGCTCATTTGGTGATTAAGCACATTCATGGTTTTAGGGGAATCCATTCTGAATAGTCAGGCAAAGGCATTTTTGAGACAGCTGCTTCTAAGTGGTAATCATCGCAGCCTCACAGTGCTAAAACATTACTAATCCCCTTACAACTGACTGGGTTTTCAGCGGGGGTCTCTGTAAGTCTCTTATATCCTTAGAGGTGGTATTGGCATCTCCTCATATTTTGCCCATGACTGGCATTATGCATCAGTGACGTGCAGATGAATCTCCTCACCACACCAGATATTTCCAGCGCATTGATACCTATTATCATCCTGTGGCATGATTTTGCCTTGAAGGGCCTCAACACATAGCACATGTTTTTAAGTGTCACTCACCCTTGAATCATTGTTTTGTAGACAACCGCTTGGATGAAGAATGACCGATTTCCTTTCAATTTTATGGAGGGCAGCGTTTGGTCTCAGTGAGTCCATCAGCAACCAAATGGTATGATTCATTCTACAATCTTCAACTTCAGAAGCTGTTCTAAAATGTGAACTGACCATAACCAGAAGTAGATGGTAACGACTTCCAACTACAATTGGACATCTCTGAATGTTTTCAGATAGTGGTACTTTTCTTATTCTTACTTAGGAGTGTTGGCAAGAATTCACTTTTTATGCTGATAGTTGACTGAAGCTCTGCTGCGGTTCGGTAGGTCAGTTGTTCTTGAACCTGTCCTCAGGGACCCCTAGTCTGCACATGTTTTACTCTCACCATGTGTTGCAAGTTGGGATCCAGCAAAAACGTGGACTGTCTGAGGAGCGCCTGAGAACTAGTTTGTGAACCTCAGCTCTGAATTATTCAGTAGAGAAGGGCCAGGAGCAACCGAATGCAATCTAAACTGTAACACAGACTTTTTATGTAGCTGCTGAGATTCAAGTAGAACATGTTTTTGGAGCTGTTCTCCAGTGATTTCACCAGGTTCAACCTGAAGACCATCAAAGTACATTTTTCAATTTGATTTTTTACACCTATGTAATGTAATGTAGCCCCATTTAGAGGCATATGACTCACAGCAAGGATAAAGTACAGCATCCACATGGGGTAGTTTATGCATTCTAACTATCCCTGAATTAAAAATGATTCATTCATCTTATACACAGATTCATCACAAAATGTACTACAATGTAAGTGTAATGTAAATAACATGCCTACATTTAACACACACACTCAGGCGTCTCACATTAAATATTTGTTTTGATAAAGGATATTCTTGTGATTTTAAGACAATTTTATACCACTACTATAATGATAATTGCAACATAATGCAGTTACACCCCTTTGAGCATTGAACCTTTAAGTAATAATTGTGAAAGCGGTTTGTTTTTTTTGTTGTTTTTTTTTGCCGTGTTAAATGGCAAGATCTTTTTAGCTAAATAACAAGTGTCTGTGAGCATGCACCATTTTGAGCTTTTACATTTGTATATTTACACTGTCGAGCAAAGCCTCTGTATGAATATAGGCCTATCGTGTCTCGCAAAAACCTTGTACCTTCATTTTCATTTAAATCTGGCTGTTCTTTACATTGTCATTTTCATGTTTTCTATGGATTGTTACGTACTGTAACAGTAGAAATCAGTGTTACATCATCATCATGGCACACAAAAAGCTCTCCATTTTTAATGTTTGTGACAAAATGTGAATCTGCCAAATGTTCCTGTATTATCAAAATGCTGAAGGGACCAATATAAATACTCCAAAACGGCTTGAAATAAAATGTAAGGTAAGAATATTTTCTTTTATTTCCGTTTTACAGGGAGAGGACTAGCATAGAATTGTTTTCCTCACTTTACCAGGCTTTCCAGGTACTGTGACCTATTTAGCAAAATTCCCACTCTGTTTGTCTGTGCCCTGCTTTTCCTTGCTTTGACCACAACCAGGTTGTTTTCTGATAACCTCACTCTTCTGCTTCTAAAGTCATTACTTCAATACAGTAGCAACACCTTTTTACTTGAGCATGGGTTTGGGCCACTCTGCCCAGCACTGACCGTAACCCAAACTCCCCCAGATGGCTCTGGACTGATCTGAAGCCAGATGAGGAGATTTGGTGTCACTTCATTAAATCAGAGCTGGCCACGTGCTCTTGGCCCAGAGTCAGAGCGAGCCGAAGCAAACAAACTGCTGTCCTGGGGAGCAGCTGTGTGAGATCAGGCGTGCTGGAACGACGGGCCCTCCCTCTGAAAGACGCTCTTTATCCTGGATTATTCTCGGCCTCGCAGGCCTGGATTACGGGCTGAAAGCGCACACTCAGCTCTCTTTCTTTAGCTCCCAAGATTAGCGCAGCAAACCCGAGCCTGGAGGAGCTCGCCGGAGGAGCCGGCACATCCAGCTGAGACACAGATACACATTCAGCCAGTCTGCTGTGTGCAGATATAGAGACATCAGACTGTGACTCAGTGGAATAACTGTGGGGAGTTCACTAAATACCACTAGATCTGTTTTGCTCTGTTGACACGGTTTACACTTTGTGTTTCCCATTTCCCTGTAGTGTCAACATGGGCCTACGTACGGTCCTGTCCTAGACTACACATCATTTATTTAATTTCTGGCCAAAACAGCCATTAAGTATGATTTGTTCATTTGTCAGCATCCTGAAAACATATATTTAACAGAAAATTACACACAAGCCTCTGCACCTAAATGTAATATAAGATCTTTCAGGACTTAAGAGTGTGTCCGTTCTTTACCTTTATTACAGCTTCCATTCTTTTCTGAAGACCCGCTTTCAGTTGCTCAAAGAAATCCGCCGGGAGAGTTTTTCACACCTTCAAAGTCGAGCCTTAGAACAGCAGCAGTTTCAGCAGTTTGATTTGATCTAATGTTCTTCTGCTGTTTCCCTTTCCCAGTAAGAGCTTCTTGATCTGTTCCACGTCCCTTTAGAGCCACAGAGTGGAGTCATCTTCTCACAGTGGAAGGATGGACAGAAACCCTTGTGGATTTCTTCAGATCTGACGTGAAAGTGGAGCTTGATTTTCTCCTCTCTCTCAAAAAGATGAAAGTGTTAAGTGTGGTTTGTGATCTAGGTGTTCTACCCGCTATTTATCTGCACGGTTGTTAAGGGTCCCGTTATCTTCGAACTCCAGGTTTGGAAATCTCCTGACTTTCCCCTTCCTTCTGCAAGTGTTTAACAATTTGTCTCTTGTCAAAGTCATTAGGTCTCTACGCCTGACCATCGCTTCTGTATCCATCATGCCGGCTACAGGAACCTACTGTTCAGTTACTGTCTAACACACATCCTAGACATTGACATGTGCCGTTGTTAAGGAATAATCAACGTTGGCTCTTGGCTCATCGATGCAAACAGCTTTGAGGACCTGGGAAGAAACATCCAAGCACTACAGGAGGTGGACTTTCACCTTTGTGGACAGCAGTAAAGAAAATGTGGGAAGCAGTTCATTTAGATCAGTTTAAGAGAGCAGTGTGAGGCAGGTAAATGCACACACACGCACACACACAGCTTGTCTAGTCCCTGTAGAGAAGTATTGCCAATAGAATAGGACTGTCTAAAGCAGAAAAACGTGAAACTTTTGGCAACGTGCCTAATGCCAGGCGTTGGCTAGAGGGGTATTAGCAGTGGAACTGTGTTCTCTAGAATGATGGTGGTGCTCCATCCAATACTTTTGGGATGAGTTTCGGTGATGATCATTCAACACTCTTATCACCGAATGCAATCAGATCCTCACAGCAATGCTTTAAAACCTAGTAGAAAGTCTTCCCTTTACAGTAGAGACAGTTACTCCAACAAAAGCAGGATAAACTCTTTTTCAATACATTTGACTTCGGAAAAGACAATGAATTAGCAGGTGTCCCAATACTTTTGTCCATATAGGGTAGCTAGCAGTTTGCAGTGTAATTTAGGAACACCGTTTCAAATTAAAGCTAAGCTGACATATCTATGTGCTTTATCTCCTTGTGCTCAGCCTGGGACTGAGTGCACTGTATTTGGTGAATAATTTCCAGAGAGGACGGACCTCTTAGGGTTATCATGGGCTACTGTATGTTTAATTAAAAAATACATTACTGGACACTTTCAGTGACAGAAAAGAATGGCTCATGGAGGGCCAATTTCCGAGAACTTATGAATTTCAATAAGCTGAACTAAAGCACAGCGACTGAATGAGCTAATGAAGCCTGCGAGCTTGGGCAATTTCCCAGCGGCCCTGCTTCACAGCTACCAGCAGGCCATTTCCTTGGCGATGGTTACCAGGGAGTCCGTTCTGCAAGTCCCCGGCCAAGTCTCACATCACGTCCGACAGCAAGTAAACACACAAGCAGTTACGGGTTCATGCAGGTCAAAAAAAATGGAGAAAAGACCTTGTGGCGCCTGCTAGTCGGCGTGTCCTTATGTCACTGTGCCTGGCGCTTCTCCGGGTAGAGCCAGTTGAGTGACTTTTGCCAGTTTGGCTTATTGGGCATTGCTACCGCACCGCCTGTCAGCAACTCTGCTACATCAGAGTGCCGAGCCCAGACGTTGAGAAGGGGTGGGGGCTGAGGGCTTTCAGAAGGGCGTTGTGGCGGGACATTATATGGACAAAAGTATTGGGACACACGCCCATTCATAGTGTCTTCTGAAATCAAGGGTGTTAAAAAAAAAAAAAAAGAGAGAGAGAGAGAGAGACTATCCTGCTTTTGTTGGAGTAATGGTGTCTACTGTCCAGGGAAGGTTTTCTCCTAGATTTTGGAAAACGTGTGGGAAATGTATAGGTACACGCTCTTTTCCAAAAAGGTTCTTTATGGAAGCAAATATTGTTCTTCAAGGGCATCACTCAAAGAACCCATAACAGCTTATTTTTTATGGGGATCCAAAACATCTTCACCATAAAGATAACATGACCATTCATGTTTAAAACACATAAAAAATTAAAAAAAAAAAAAAACTAAAAAAAATTCCCAGAATGAAAAATCTATCTTCTATGTAAACTCTTCTTCTCTGGCTGATCAGTGGGTGTTTTGAAGATGTAACCATAGCAACACATGTCCCCCACAGCAGAAGGCTATATGTAAATACAGGCATATTATTTAAGTGTAAGTTTGACATTTTGGAAATACAAGGTTATTGCTTGACAGTGTCAAAAATACATTAATATGGTACAAAAAGCTGCAGTAAAGTACACGTGCTTCTTTACTGTCCAACATCTACGTGCCACAGAATTTACAGTGTGTACTTAATTAACAATTAACATTGGGCCTCATTCACAAATATCGTCCTAAAAAAATCCTTAATTTGTTCTTGAGAAAAGTCCAAACTAAGTCTCTGTCAGATTTCTGACATGTATTTACAATGCTGAACTGTTTGCAGCTCAGCTCTTATAATGATGGAGAATTGTCCTTGTCAACTAGAACAGAATCCCAATAAGAAAACATTGCCGAAAGCCAGAATCTTTGGGGAAAAACTGGCTGGTAAATGAATAAAGTCCTCTGTGTTTTTATAAATCAGTCATGTGCAAATATACGCATAGACCCAGTTTAGACGTAGACTATTCTAACAGTGTGAGCTTTCAAAATAAGTGTCCCCTGACATCGGTGCTCTAGCGGTATGTATTTTGACAAAAACTGGTTTGTTGAATAAGATTTTTGGAAAGCTTCTTCAACCTGGCAACAGTTGCTAAAATAGAAAACATGGGGTGCATAGATTTAAAAGAGCGTTTAAAGAGCTGCAACATCAGGTGGAGATTTCCATGGCCTTTTAATTCCCTTTGCTAATAGGACAAACCGCCTCTCACCGAGGGAAGCATGTTTACTGAATGATTTATTAATGCTCCCCTCAAGGTTGGTGCCGGCGCTACAGACATTTAACCTCCAAATAAAAGCTGCAGTGATGAGAGACTGTGGCTTTAGGCTCGACTGATTTATGCGTGTGTAAAAAGGTTCTTTAGCCTGGGAAAAGACTGCTTTTAGAGTGTGTGTGTGTGTGTGTGTGTGTGTGAACACCAAGCTGCCAACGTAATAAGTACACCTACCTTCATTCACCTGCCTTTAGGCACACATTTGTAAACTCACTCCTAACGTTGTTTAAGTCGGCTGTGCTTTTATAGATTTGTAATAGTGAATAGTTAGTTTAGTAATGTACTGTGTGTGCACTCAAGAACGTCGCCCTGAATCTTTAAACAAAGTGCAGGACAGCAGTTGTGTTTATATTACATATTTTATTCATGTGCAAATGATTACTGCAGTTATGTAAAAATAAAAAGCACTGTTTTATTTAGTGGATGTTATTTGCATCCCATCTTTTTGCTGCAGTTACTTTGCAACTTCCTTTCAATTTAGAAAGTGTCTGTTTATCTACTTATTGAGCTATCTGTCTGTCCATCCATCCATCCATCATCTTAGATATCTGTCTGTCTATCAGTTTATCCAGTACAATAATGATCTCTCTGTCTGTCTATATATGTATCCATTTGTCTGTCTGTCTGTCCATTCATTACAATTGTCATAAATGTTTATCTCAATATCTGTCTCTGTTTGTCGCTCCGTCTCTCCATCCATTAAAAAGGTAACTGTACAGCGAAATGTGTCCTCCGCATTTAACCCATCTGTGGTAGTGAACACACACTCACACTAGTGATCTACACACTAGAGCGGTGGGCAGCCAACTCCAGCACCCGGGGAGCAGAGAGGGTAAAGGGCCTTGCTCAAGGACCCAACAGTGGCAGCTTACAGAGCCCGGGAATTGAACCCACAACCCTGTTATCAATAGCCCGGCGCTCTATCCGCTGAACCACCACTGCCCCAGTTTGTCTTATCAGTTTGTCCGTCTGTCTATTCCTCAATTTGTCTCTCTGTCCACCCATTACAGTTTTATAACAGTTTTATTGATCTGTCCGCCTATTATATTTGTCTTCTTTATCTATCTATTCATCTTTCTGTCCATCCATATCTATCGGGCTCTCTGCTTGTCTATCTATCTGTCTATTTGTCTGTATGTTCATCCATTACAATTGTCTTATCTATCTATATCTGTCCATCCACCTATTCTATCTGTCTATTCAACTGTCTGTCTGTCCATGCGTTGTCTTATCTATCTTTCCTTCCATCCGTCTCTCTCTCTCTTTTTATCTCTCTGTGCAGTTGTCTTAATTGTCTACTCTGTCTATTTATCTGTCCGTCTGCCCAACTATCTGTGTCTGTCTGTCTGTATGTCCATCTATCTGTCTGTCATTACAGTAATTATCTGTCCGTCTGTCAAGTTATGTCCGTCTAATCCATCTATCTATATATGTATCTATTTGTCTGTCTGTCTGTCCACCCATTCATTACAATTGTCATATTTATCTCTTAATCTGTCTGTTACCCTATCTATTACAATTGTTTTATCTATCTATCCACGTCTCTCCGTCCACCTATTCTGTCTGTCTACTCATCTGTCTGTCTCATCTCATCTATTGTCTTATCTATCTGCCCGTCCGTCTGTCCCTGTTCATACATTACAATCTCTACCTATCTGTCCGTTTATCTGCAAAATGGGTACTACACTGTTCTCAAAAGGGATTCTTTGATTCATAACCCCAAAATCTTCAAAACAGAACAACTTGCAAAAGGTTTCCCACCAATGCCAAGAAGCCTTTAAACCTGGGGAAAATGGACATCCAAATGATTCTTTAAGTTGTCTGGGTACCATTGCCTTTAGCTAGTGAATCTTTAATGAAGTTGATGTAGTTTGTAATATAATAGGTATTTCCATCATTCATGTAATTAAACATTTCAGATTTTTTCAGTGTAGAATCTCATTTCAGAATGCTGTGGATGATCCCTGTCCAGGAAACCAGCTTTTAAGATAATTATCTCGCAAAATGTCATGAACACAAAAGAAGACATCGTTGGAATAATTTTATATGGTTGCTGGTAGAACTCAGTATTTTAGGTTTTCTTTACCCAGTTTAATGAGTGAAGTTCAAAATCAGGGTTCATTGGCCATTATATCAGAAACACCTGCAATACAAGTGTATTTTTTGGGTTACAATTCCTAATTGTAGCTCATAAATTGTGCTGCACAATATCTCCAATCCACCAATCTAATGGAGCCACCATAGGGCCACCGCATATTATTTGGATGGTTCCAGCATGGTAGTGTCACATCTGTGTGTGTGTGTGTGTGTGTGTGTGTGTGTGTGTGTGTGTGTGTGTGTGTGTGTGTGTGTGTTTTGTGCTGGTGAGAGTGTATCAGGCACAGCTCCGTTGCTTGGATTTTACACTGTGTACTGTATATGTGTCAGATAATGTTACTGAATGTGTTTTTTGTGTGTGGCCGTGTGTGTGTGTGTGTGTGTATGCCAGTGGTGATGCGGTGACGGGGCTTACACTCGGCCGTGCCAGCGCTCACAGCAGGGGGTTTCCGCAGTCATTAGAGCAGCTCACAGGGAATCCTTTCAGTGGGGAAAAAACAGCCTTTCACTGGCCTTCTCTCTCTCTCGCTCTCTCTCTTGCTTGCTCACTCTCTCTCTACCTGATCAAAACAATTGTGTCCTCCCTGCTGCGGTTTTCCTCTTTTCTCCTTCCACAAATATTCCCCTTTATGTTTTTTTGAACCCCAGCACACTGTCCCTGGTGGGGAATGTGAAGGTTCCTCACACATTCCTGAATAAGAATGTGTACTGGAATCTCATTGCGCTACAGATAAGACTGCTCATCACAAACGTGTGTGTGTGTGTGTGTGAGAGAGCGCGAGTGTTATGCACCCAAGCTGCAGCTGAGTGGCGAGTGTATTTAGTCACGCTCTGCAGAAAACAGGATTAGGGCAGAAATCTTGAGAGGGAACAAGTGTGCGTCACTAAGTGTTTTTTTTTGTTTTTTTCCCCCTTGCTCTGTCTGTCTCCGCTGGCCGAATGCTGCAGCGGGAAACTGAGGTAATTGCACTAATGCGAGACATTTGTAACACTGGCTGAGCTGGAAATGACAGCCTGGCACGCCTGGTAGCAGGGCTGTGTGTGTGTGTGTGTGTGTGTATATCTGTATGTGTGACAGTCTGTTTGTGCATGCATTTTTAAGCACCCTGCTCTTATATGCATGTGTGTGAGTTTGCCAGTCAGTTGTCATGCCGTTTGCAGTGATCCGCTCATATATCCTTGCTCCATGGGTATGCCATATTTGCATTCATATACACTGTATGTCCAAATGTTTGTGGACACCCCTTCTAATGAATGGATTCGGCTCCTTTAAGTTGAGGAGTTCCAGCAAAAGGAAAGTGTCAATTGTACAAAAAGCACTGTGATGTGCTAACAGACTATTGCAATATATAGTGATGTATTACATTTGACTGCAAATTATGTCTTTTAAAGAAACCTTTTAATCTCCTCTGCCACTCCAGGCTCAACACACCGTGTTTAGCGAAGCAGGCAGGAAAATACTTCCGAGAACTATGTAACGCTACATACGCTCATATTTGTGTAAAATCCTGTCACATTACTCTACTCGTATCGCCTCAAGCTTCTTTCACTTCAGATGCCAGTTCTGGATCTGTATTATTTTAAAGGGTCTTTTTTTCTTTTCTTTTCTTATTTATTTTTATTATTTTTTTACAACTGATTGTCACAAAGCAGCTTCACAAATTCTGTAATAAGACAAATGTACAGCATGTAACCTCAAGTGCACAAGCTGACAGTGGCAAGGAAAAACTCTCTCAAAGAAACCTTGAGCTGAACTGAGACTCACCTTGTGAACTGAGACTCACCACGGTGAGGATGAAGGGCCTTGCTCAAGCATCATGCCAAGCCCGGGTATTGAACCCACAGCCCTGTCATCAGTAGCCCAAAGCTCTAACCACTGAGCCACCACTGCCCCTTTTACAGCCTAGCTAAAAGAAGAGAGCCAGAAGGTAACACAGACATGGGAGTCTGTGAGGCATGCAGTTGTGGGGCTTTATTATATATGATGGCGTATAATAGGAAATGAGTTCTCACATGTACTCAGGAGCAAGCCTGCGTAGGGCTTCATATGTCAGTAGCAGAATTTTATAATCAATATGGAAGCCAGTGCGGCTTAGTGCTCATAGAACCGGGTTAATATGATCAAATTTTCTAGTTTTAGTGAGAAATCTGGCTCCAGCATTTTAAACTATTTGAAGTTTATGTAGGTTCCTGCTGGAACATCCTGAAGAATTTAGTAAGTGTGCAGCTGAATTGAACTGATTTTGGGCCCCAAGATAAGATATTACACTGGATCTCAAAACTCTGCCAATATTATAAATTGAAAATTTTTTTAGGGCCCCTGTCAGTGATTAGCATAAATATTTACCCTAAAAAGCATGTCTCAGAGAGCATTGGAGCTGAAATGCAACCTGTTCTGTGATGTTTGCACTCTCAACCAGCTAGCTAGGTTTAGCTTAGCTTAGTTAGCAAACATGTTATCAAACATGTTCTTTGGTAGCAAATCTCAATTTGAGAATCTTTTGGTTTCCTTTCCACTTCCCACCCTTTCCACTGAGTTACAACACCATGTGGGAGACCAGGGTTCGATTCCCGGTCTGGGTGACTATGCTGCGCTGCACCAATAAGAGTCCTTGGGCCAGACTCCTAACACTACATTGGCCCTCCTCTGTGATCTGAATAACCTTGTAAGTCGCTCTGGATAAGAGCGTCTGCTAAATGCCATAAATGTAATGTAAATGTAAATGTTCTCACATCTCCTTTTGAGTTAACGTCATCATTTTTTTTTAGTGCTGTGATTACAATCTTCTTATCATTATACTAACCACCTCTAACTGTGACCCTACAGAAACTAAGTTTGCCACCCCATGAGCGATGCTTTACCACTGGTTTCTGGCCCCACTAAATCTCTGCCTGCAGGTGACGCCATCCCGCCAGGCACATTCCCTCCATGTTCTCTCCGTCTGCCCACTGCTGTTGTCTGTCTCTCTCGCTCTCTCTCTCTCTCCCCCGTCAGTAGTGTGACCGCTAAAAGCCTCTTTGTGTTCTCTCGGTTGTAGCAACAAAGGGCCGGGTGTGACCGCTGCCTCTGACCTTCAACACTCATGGCTAAGACCTCACTGCACTGTACGGTCACAGCCTCCCCTTGTTCTCTCAGCTGCTCTTTCTCTCTTTCTCTCTCTCTCTCTTCTCTCGCTTTCCCCCCTCTCTCTTTCTCAGCACCCCCCCCCTGTCCTTTGCTCTCTCTCTCCCGTGGCTTCTGGAGGCCAGCCAAAAGCTGGGTGAAGTAAGGTGGGCTGGTGTATGAGTCCTCTCCCTGATAAGGTGCAAACAGAGCAATTGTATCCACTATGTAAGTTTCCTCAGGGATTGTGTGGGTAGGCAAACATGAATCCACTTCCTACAGCATGTCCACTCCAGTACTGAGAATCACGCTGATGCAAATGTGGACACAAGTCTGTGGGATTTTTCGGCAGTAACAAAGCTGAAATTTAGGGACAGCTGAGAAAACAGAACAGGTGAAAAGACGGAACTACGGACTAGTGGTGTATTCGGGTGGTCTTTGTAAACCTCTCACTTTCCATTTGAACGGCTGACAGGGTTGTAAATACTAGTTCTAAGCATGGGTGAGTTTCATGTTGCCTGGGTCTATAAAATGTGTAATATCAGCCAGTGCATTTTCTGATACTCGGTGAAGTAAGCAATGCCGTTGGTCCATATTAGAAACATGCATGTTGTTGACATGGTACACATACCAGTTCTGACGACCACCCAACCACCATTTTTTGCCTTTTAAGTGGACAAGCACTGAAATCTAGTTAGGCTACTGCTTGTATTGGCAGTCAGTGGCGTATCTTGGACTTTCAGGAGGGCTAGTGTGATCTGATTGGTTCATTCTTTCACTTGTTGATTTTGCATGTAGTTAATCTTAATGTGTAATGCTGTGTTGGAAACTGGGAAATAGCATCTGTACCACTTGTAAATTGTACTGGAACAGTGGTAACAGTGGTATTTCCATTTACAAGATATGATGAGATGTATATTGCAACCTTTTACCTGGTCTGTATGTTGTCAAATTCAGTTTTCATTTTTTTTTGTAATAATGCTCCAACACTTATCACTATGTGTATTAAATCCTTTTTTGATATTTGCATAGTGTTCTTGGACCACTCAATGTTGTTGTTTTGGGATGTCCTGCGGCTCTCCATGCTTGTTGTATTGCCTTCTAATGAGCTCTCGATCACAGCTTTAGGCCTT
Organism: Salminus brasiliensis; assembly: GCF_030463535.1. Taxonomy (NCBI): domain Eukaryota; kingdom Metazoa; phylum Chordata; class Actinopteri; order Characiformes; family Bryconidae; genus Salminus; species Salminus brasiliensis. Next base: position 24,507,403 of record NC_132889.1, on the reverse strand, counting down.
CAGTCCAACTCCTGAAGTCCTAATCAGTGGTTGCTTAACAATGTCTACCACAATAGACATGTATTATTGTGTTCTCAGAAGTCATGAAGTCTTCTGTGAAAGCCTAGAAGGCCCTGATGGTTCCCCACTGACTAGTTCAGAAAACAGGGGTTCTCAGTCACCCAGTAACCCAAGCCAAAAGTCATTTCTGCTGGATAAATCTCACTTCTGGCAGAGTTACCCAGTTTGTTAGAAAGGCTCACCAAACATGCTGATTACAAAACAGGACAAAAGGGATGATAACGAGTGGGCGAAGCTAGATGGGGATTTCGTGACAACTCGCTGCTATCTCAAGCGGGCCTACTAGTAGTACTAGTAGTAGAAATCCTTCCCTGGACTGTTGTGTCACTGATCTCTAGGCCAGTGCTCCTCAGACTACTGCACATGGATCTCCAGAGCTTCCCGTTCTTTCTGTCAACCCCAGTTGCAACACGTATGGATATGTGAGCTATCTGGGGGTCTGGTTTGGAGGTCTGGTTTGAGAACCGCTGATCTAGCCTTAGGGACAGTTTCCTATCATTTGCTTTTATTCTTTGACCACTGACCAGTACATAAACCAACATATGAGTAGTTTGTTAAAGCAGAAGAATGTGTAACTTAAGAACACTTCTGTTAAATACCGCAGTGATGATGTGCACACCTGTATATGGATGATCTGTGTATGCTTATGCATGCAACACACTATTGCTCCTGTCTCCTCCACTGCCCTCCTCAGTTCTCAGCCTGTGGAGCCTGTTAGCTGATGTGCTCCCAGGTGGGCACTCTTGAGATACTCCTGCCTTCCCTGTGACAGCCAGTGGCCTCCAACATAGGTGAGGCAAAAGCTCTGCTAGCTGGAGGCCATTTAAATAGATGATGAGAGCTAACATGGCCATTGTTAAAGCTCTTGTCCTACAGGCAGCCCGAGGCTACAGTCGGGCTCTGGTGTTGTTGCTAAAACTGGCAGACAAAAGCCCCCAGCTTGTTGTTCTGCAGCGCGGCACTCTGGAATAATGCATGCAGGACAAGGAGCTTTTACTGCTGTCAGCAGCGTCGATTTCTTCTCATCCAAATTCCCTCCTTTTCCATCAGTGCGATTGTGGGATTAGTGGCTTTATCACACTTAGGCTAGTGTTGCGAAACCCCCAAATCGGTGCATCTTCCCCAATCCAGGATGCTCGTTTGCGTTTTTTTGTGAAGAAAAGAAATAAACACCGCTGCGGGTGAATTGTGCATTAGAGATCGTGTTGACGGCCTGATGAAAAGAACCATGCTGCCTTGGTAAAAAAAACCTCAGCCGGATAGACCTGAGAAATGACAGCGGTTCTATGTAAGGGGGAAAAAATAGGCAAATATAAAGAGTGCTGTGCGAAACCTGCCAAACGTTTTGTGATCGTCTTAAGCCTGTTAACCAAAGCAAAGGCAATCAGATGATTCCAGCCTGAAACAGATGAGTGCACCTGGCTCCCCTCCCCATCTCTTGTTCCGTTGTTTTCCACCACCTCGTGTCTCTGGAGATTCTGCACTTGGAGTGCTCATGCCTCTCGTGTCTCTTTTGACACACTGTGTTTTTCCTGTTTATTACAGGGAGATAAAGACAACTCAAGACAGTGATACGGAAAACACTGTGTTCCAGCAAGGCAGTGCAAATAGGCCTGTATACCTTCACCCGTACCACATTCATTTGAAATCAGACACTGTTTGCAGTGTAACACTCATGTCGCACAGTATCAGCAGATACACAGGCACAAATGTATTTTTGGAGGTTGTTGCTGCAATCTAGGCAAAATGTAGACGAGCGCGTTCATGGCGACACTTTCGGCTGGAGCTGTTGCCGTTGGCTGTTCCCTGCTTCATGCACGTTCCCTGCTTCTCCCGCATTCTTGTCAACTTCACACCGTGCTTATTTGTTTCCTCAGCCAGCCACCTCAGCACATAGCTGGCATAGCACTTCATGCCGCTGGAACACAGAAGAATTCGGGAAGACGCTGAATTGCAATGAGGATAGATTTCCACAGGTTCTTTGTGGTCTACCCTGCATTGATCTCCTTTGTTCTATCGATCAGTGCTGGGAAATTGATCCGGTGCATTCTTACGGTATCTGCGAGACTTTGTACCTTTGCCGATGTTGCAATGAAACCTTCTTCAAAATGCTACCATTCCAAGAGAATTCTTGTATGCTTGTACACTCTTAACAATGAAGGCGCTGCAAGTGTTTTTGGAACAGTGTCATAGAGCCCATTTAGAACCCTTTTTGGTTCTAAAAGAGATGAGTGAGTAAGTGTGAGTGTGAAAAACCTTTAATCTGCTACAGAACCTTTACATTCTTTAAATCTTTAAACCCCTTGAAGCCCCTGAAACCCTGTATGGAGGCCTACGCTTGATTAGTATTGTAATTTACACCACTTTAATAGGCCCTTAAATAGAATCCTGGGTCATTCCACAAAATTTGGTGAAATAAAGGGCTATATAATAGTTTTCGCTTTAGAATTTACAACTGAAACAGAGACCCCGTTTACACTTGGTCACTTCATGTGACTAGTATCAGGATTGATACTATGCATGTTAGCCACATGCATTTAATTTCAGTAGTCAAAGGTGTCGCCGGTTAATCAGACTGGAATCCTGTTGCTGTGTTGGGTGGAATATGCAAATTCACTCATTGATCTGCAATTATTACTGGTGTTTAGGTTGTACTAAGAGGGTTTGGTTGTTGAATGTGTCTTGTCTTTGAGAGGCAGATGCGTTCATACTGCTATAACATGGCTCAAATGAATCTCAGACCAACTCCTAAAGTGGTTTAAGTGATGGCATTCGTACCTGTCTTAAATGGGATAAGTCTTGGGTATGTTTACATGCATTTTTATGTGTCTTGGCCTCATCCAGAGATAATCCTGATACTCCAGGTTCTTTACACATACATGTCTTTTACAGAAAGCGCTCTTCTATGGTATCAGTCAAAAAAAACAACAATAAATAGTGTAAAAACAATTTGAACATAGTTGAGAAATTCTGAGATGACAATGTTGATCTATTCCACAAGGAGCTGGCCTAAGTCACTGTTGAGCGGTTGTTGCAAGTGTCCGAGCGGATCCTCGGCCAATATCTTTAGACTTGAATGGCAAAACTCTACCTATATGGGCTGGTATCAGGGCTGAGGTTATTTGTTTCTAAGGACAGCGTGTGAGAGGTCACGGGAGTGATCTGTTCTGAGACAGTGGTCAGCAGGTGAACCCTTCAGGGATCCATCCATCCAACCATCAGCTCTCCATTGATTCGATCATATGTTGTCCTCCTTGCCCTTACATGTCAGCTTCACTTCTTTCCTCTCTATTCCCCTCTTTAATCTTTTCTCGGAAGCTTTCTTTTCCGCGTAGACGCAACTGATCTCCGCTTTTACAAACAATCCGCTAATGCTGCTCCCTGATGCACTGATTATTAGTTAATGGATGAAACATTACCAAACTAGGTTACTTGTTTTGCTCATGCTGGGAGTAACGTAACCCAAAGGTGAGTCTAAACGTCTATTGCCATCTGGATGCGGCGTTTCAATTACACGCTATATCCATGGAGATAAAAGAAGAGTTCAGCTTCATTACTGGCTTCAGCACGAACATCGGGCAGAAATGCGGGAAGCGTCTTGTGAGCCTTGACTGTGCCATCTGTCTGAGGTCAATTCAGTTTACAAACATTACTTAATTTAGCTAGCAGGAGTTCCAGGTGGTGTCTATGCTGCCATGGAGGTTTTTACGAAGCAATGCTGTAGAAAAAGTGGATATAGCGTTTTTGTATATTCATGTAAAGAATTTATGGCATGTTTAAGGAGATACAACTGCCTCGTGCCACCAAAACAGATCTGACCATTAGAGGCATGTTTTCTACAAGACCTCTGAAGGTGTCCTGTGCTATCTGGCACCAAGGTGTTTCACCAGCAGATCCGTTGTTGTGAGGTGGGACCTTCATGGATCGCATCAGTGAGCCTTGGGTGCCCATGACCCTGTTGCCAGTTCAGTGATTGTCCTTGCATGGGCCACAGACCACTGCATACTAAGAGCCGCCTGATGTTTTGGAGTTGCCCAGACCCAGTCGTCTAGCCATTGTAGCTTGTCTGTTGTCTGAGTTGCTCAGAGTTTTACGCTTGCCCATTTTCCCTGCTTTTATCACATCACTGTTCACTTACTGCCTAATATATCCACCTCTTGACAGATGCCACTGTAGATGGCCACTGTAGCTGTCATCTACTTGGGACACAATGTAAAGAACAATTGCCAGTTCCACATCATGTCAGAAAAACAAGAATTTTGCACAACAGTGATGCTCAAGCTCTGGTCGTTCACACTGAAGTCATATCGAATGCTTTCGCCTGGACTCATTTTAGTCAAGTAGTCAATAAGAACAGAATTCATTTACATATTTACATATTACTCCTCCCCCACCCTACATTTTAATTGTATATCTTTTGAACACAGGCTTTTTTCAGTACACTGCATTTTCTTGATAATTGACCAATATAATATATATAATGTATAATACAAACCGGATTCCAAAAAAGTTGGGACACTAAACAAATTGTGAATAACAACTGAATGCAATAATGTGGAGATGGCAAATGTCAATATTTTATTCGTAATAGAACATCACACAAGTTTAATCTGAGTAAATGTAACATTTCAAAAGGAGAAATATGTTGATTCAAAATTTCATGGCGTCAACAAATCCCATAAAAGTTGGGACAAGTAGCAATAAGTGGCAGGAAAAAGGAAATTGAACATATAACGAACAGCTGGAAGACCAATTAACACTAATTAGGTCAATTGACAACATGATTGGGTATAAAAAGAGCTTCTCAGAGTGTCAGTGTCTCTCTGAAGCCAAGATGGTAAGAGGATCACCAATTCCAACATTGTTGTGCAGAAAGATAGTGCAGCAATACCAGAATGGTGTTACCCAGCGTAAAATAGCAAAGACTTTTAAGTTATCATCATCAACCGTGCATAACATCATCAAAAGATTTAGAGAATCATGAACAATCGCTGTGCGTAAGGGTCAAGGCCGTAAAACTCTACTGGATGCTCGTGATCTCCGGGCCCTTAAACGTCACTGCACCTCAAACAGGAATGCCACTGTCAAGAAAATAAAAGAATGGGCTCAGGAATACTTCCAGAAATCATTGTCAGTGAACACAATCCACCGTGCCATCCGCCGTTGCCAGATGAAACTCTACAGTGCAAAGAGGAAGCCATTTCTAAGCAAGCTCCACAAGCTCAGACGTTTGCACTGGGCCAGGGGTCTTTTAAAATGGAGTGTGGCAAAATGGAAGACTGTTCTGTGGTCAGATGAGTCACGATTTGAAGTTCTTTATGGAACACTGGGACGCCATGTCATCCGGACCAGAGAGGACAAGGATAACCCAAGTTGTTATCAACGCTCCGTTCAGAAGCCTGCATCACTGATGGTATGGGGTTGCATGAGTGCTTGTGGCATGGGCAGCTTGCATGTCTGGAAAGGCACCATTAATGCAGAGGACTATGTTCAGGTTCTAGAACAACATATGCTCCCATCTAGACGTCATCTCTTTCAGGGAAGACCCTGCATTTTTTAACAAGATAATGCCAGACCACATTCTGCAGCAATCACAACATCATGGCTACGTAGGAGAAGGATCGGGGTACTGAAATGGCCAGCCTGCAGTCCAGATCTTTCACCTATAGAGAACATTAGGTGCATCATAAAGAGGAAGGTGCGACAAAGAAGGCCCAAGACGATTGAACAGTTAGAGGCCTGTATTAGACATGAATGGGAGAGCATTCCTATTTCTAAACTTGAGAAACTGGTCTCCTCTGTACCCAGATGTCTGTTGAGTGTTGTAAGAAGAAGGGGGGATGCCACACAGTGGTAAAAATGGCCTTGTCCCAACTTTTTGGGGATTTGTTGACGCCATTAAATTTTGAATCAACATATTTCTCCTTTAAAATGTTACATTTACTCAGATTAAACTTTTGATGTGTCATCTATGTTCTATTACGAATAAAATATTGACATTTGCCATCTCCACATCATTGCATTCAGTTTTTATTCACAATTTGTTTAGTGTCCCAACCTTTTTGGAATCCGGTTTGTAGAAACGATATATAATTTTTTTTACTTGTAATGAAACTCTCAATTACCTTACATATATGATGAAATCCATCATGTTTTGTGAGCGGGAACAGTGGCATTATGTTTTAGGCTAACAAACTAATTATAAAAAATAAATTAGTTAAATAAATTAGATTTGAGTTATTTACACTATGTCCAAATGTTTATGGACACCCCTTCTAATGAATACATTCAGCTGCTTTAAGTTGCAAGGTTTTGTTTTGCAACTTATACTTTTATAAAGGTGCTACAAAGGGTTCTTTGAGCAATGCCATAGCAGAACCACTGTTGGTTCCATAAGGATCCATATTTGTGAAGAAGCTGTGAGTGTAAAGAAACTTTAACATTTACTTCTTTAAACAGTTTTAAAAGGTTCTGTATAGAACCAAAAGTGCTTCTTCTATTGTTTCAGGGTTTCAAAAAACCCTTTATAGCACCTTTACTTGAGTGTGGTATAGAACTCTAGTCAGTGCCTAAAACAGCCTATGTATTGCTAAGGGCTCAAGACAGGTCGGGGTAGGTCTTACACTCCAACTGCATTTGGTAGAAAAGCCCTGCACTAACATCATAGGTGGATCACGGGGGATGGTGGGGGGTGTGAAGGACAGAGGCCCTTTCAGAGTGTATACAATATTTGCACTATCAGGTGGTCCTTTAAAAAGAGTTCCTCATACTTCTGTTGACGTCACTTATTATTTTTTTCTATTTGCATGTCCATCATGGAGCCCCTATTTCCACTGAGCTGTGTTCCTCCAGGCACTGAGTAAACAAGATGTCTTCACGCTCCTGGGTTAAAGAGCAGGTGTTGGAGAGGGGAAAACACATCACGCTTTTACGAACGCTTCTCAAGGACACGCTGATAAGGGGCCGTAACGGAGGGTGCAACAACCTGAGGAGATGTAGAGTAGCTGTGCAGCTGTGTGAGGTGTGTGTGTGTGTTGTAAATGCAGGCAGGCTGTAGACAGTAAGCACTGTATTTCCTCATATATTTAACATTTCTTTATTCTTGCACATTTTAACTTTTGTGTTTTTCATTCATTTTGTCCTGTTTTACACTGTTAAAACAAAAAAGATTCTTGGATATACACTCTTACACTATGCAGAGATCACATAATGAATGTTTTAGACATACCGTCTAGATTTAAGATCTGTACATTTTTGCTTCCCTCTGAAAGATGTGTTTAAAAGTGGCAATATTTCAGCATGTTTAGTGAGTGGGTTCAGTGGCATCATGTCATTTAGAAACAGTAAAATGTCACCCATTTTGAGACACCAACAGTCCAAGGGTAATAACCACATAAATTAGCTAAATTATAATTACAACAAATAAGCTAAATTAGTTATATATACATACATATATATATATATACACATTAGGTTTGTGTTATATTTACACTGTATGTCCAAATGAATACATTCAGCTGCTTTATTTTGCACGCATGCAGTTTGTCTAGTTCTTGTAGAGAAGTACTGCCAGTAGAATAGGAGACTCTGGAGCAGATGAACATGAAACTATTGCCACCATGCCTAATGCCAGGTGTGGGCTAGAGGGGTATAAAGACCCCAAGTTTTGAGCTGTGGAGCAGTGAAACTGTGTTCTCTAAAATGATGGATGGAGTTGGTGATGAGGTGGGGTGGTGATCATCCACCATTCCAACCTCAGTAAGGCCCTTGTCACTGAATGCAATCAAATTCCCACAACAATGCTCCAAACTCTAGTAGAAAGTTTAAATACTCTTGATTTTGGAAGAAACAACAAATGAGCTGGTGTCCCAATACTTCTGTCTCTTTAATCTATAATGTATACATGTGTTAAATTATCCAGCCTTGACACAGAAGGAAAAATACATGTTAGTTCTAAGAGATTTTTACAGTGTATGTTCTTGTAGGTGTAACAAAATCTACATTATGGCAACATAAATGTGTAGGAGAGAAATTTTAATTTACTAGTAAGTGGACCCTTTTTGGCTCTACAGTCTAATGCTAAGTCTAATCTCTACGGTTTGGGCACCCAAATGACATATTTTGTAAATGTTCAAAAAAAAAGCATTTAAGCATTCAAAGAATTTAGGGTTGTAAAGTTTTGATAAATAAATACATAATTACATAAATGTATTTATTTATTACTAAAAATACTGTCATACAAAAACCTTTGCTGAAATGCAAAGTTGACTGACGAAGGAAAACTCATCATTTTGGAGCATTTTGGTCCATTCATCATGAAGTTTTCACGCAATGCAAAGAACAATAGACATATTTACATGTCAAAAAGTGAGAGACGACAAAAATGTAGATACAAGGTTTTTGCATGACAGCATTGATAGGGGATATAATATATGGACAAAAGTATTGGGACACCTACCTGTTCATTTTGTCTCCCACAGGTATTTTAAAATGTTTATCCTGCTTTTGTTGAATGAACTGTCTCTACTGTCCAAGAAGTTGGATGATCACCACACTACCTCATTCCAACTGCCCAACTCGCCCTAAAAGTACTGGATGGAGCACCACCACAGCTCGGTGCTGGGGGGCTTTATACCCCTCTAACCAACACCTGGCATTAGGCATGGTGCCAACACGTGCATGTTCATCTGCTCCAGAGAGTCCTACAGTCCTGTTCTTTTGGCAGTGCTTCTCTACAGTGACTTGACAAATTGTGTGCACTTGCACATTTGTCTGAAAGTAGCTGATTGCATTCATTAGGAGTGGTGTCCACAAAAATGTGCACATGTAGTGTATAATAAATATAATCAACCAGGGTAAAAGGGCACTGGAGCTTTCAAATGGCCTGTATGTAGGCCGAGTCTTCTTACACGTTAGCTTCTTTACAGTTCCTGAATAATTGATGGTGTTTACTGAATAATAATCGGTAGATACTAAACTAATAATGGGTCTTAGCATTAAACCTCAACACAGAAATGAGGCTTGGGTTTGAGGTGTGAGCTGTAAAAATTAGACGGAAAGATTAAAAGAAAAACATTAGGAAGAGTTATGAGAGTCTGATGTCAGTGATTGTATAGCCGATGCGTTGGGAAGCCCTTGATGCTTGACAGGAGCAGCTCAGACTGCAGTGTGCGTCAGCCTAATGGTTTTAATACGCTGCTAAATTGGAGGCAGTCTGCTTTGCCGTGTCTGAGTCGGCCCGCGCGTACGGAGGCAGCGTGCGTAATGTGGTGAAACAGACAGGCCTATTAACACTTAGTGTGTCGCTAACAACCACTGCATGTGTCACCATCTGCATTTAATGGGCGTGTGCACATGCGTGCGTGTGTGTGTGTGTGTGTGTGTGTGTGTGTGTATGCGTGCGTCTTGCATTTATTGCTAAATAGAGGTACTTATGTGAGGAGTGAGTAAGCTATAATTAATCTACAACACATTTTAGATGTGCGATGGATATGATTGCGTTTACATTTACATAGCTGTGTGTATGTGTGTGTGTGTGTGTGTGTGTGTGTGTGTGTGTGTGTGTGCGTGCGCGGCTGATACGTGGGTTGGCATTAACCTGTGCCTCTGCCTCATTAGGGCTGTGTTTCTGTTGCCATGGTGGTCTATTAGGGAGCTGAGATTAAAGTATGATTTGCATGTGAAAGCAAGAGCACGTGTGTGTGTGTATGTGTGTGTGTGTTGGGGGGTTATGGGGGAGGGTGGTCTATAGGGCAGGAATTGGCAGTGTACCCCTGTCTTTACAGTTAAAATGTAATAACTCTGACTTTAAAACATTCTGACCATCTATCACTGTTTGGAGCATTTTGATTGGATGATCAGTGAGGTCAGTTGTATTTATTCAGCACTGATTGGACACATTAATCAGTGTGTGTGTGTGTGTGTGTGTGTGTGTGTGTGTGAGAGAGAGAGAAAACGGCACACTCTCTGAAGTGTTTCACTGTTGGTTCACACTGACTATATTTGGTCCTCTTCTCAGTAGATACCACCACACCTGTGGTTTCATATCTCTCTCTCTCTCTCTCTCTCTCTTGCGCGCTCTCTCTCTCTCGCTCTCGCTCTCGTTATGTGTTTATATATTGTTCTCTCTCATCTCTATGTACACTATATGTGCAAATGTTTGTGGACACTCCTTCTAACGTGCACCACTTGCTGACACAGGAGTGCAAATGCGCACACACACATTCTTTTTCCGTTCTCTCTCACGCTCGGTCACTTTTTTCTTTTCTTTTTTTCCTCCGCTCTCGCGCTTCTTACTCTCTCTCACTCCTCTTTCTCTGTCACATTCTCTTTTTTTATCCTCTTTCGCGCTTCTTACTCTCTCTCTCTCTCTCTCTCTCCCCTCTTTTTCTAAGAATGAGAGACTCTTCTCTGTGGTGGACAGCTGGCTCTGCATATGCAGCCGCTGGCAGCTGGTTCTCTTTTTCACATGTTCCCAGGTTCGCGTGTGTGTGTGTGTGTGTGTGTGTGTGTATACACGTTACTGTGTTTGTGTGTGCATAAATCAGGGGTGAGGCCGAGCTGATTTTCTGTGTGTGTGGGTTGATTATCTGTGTTTGTGAACGTATAAAGCTGTGAATGTCAGTACTGTTTACTGTAGGGAAACAGAGTCTCTGATAGAATGTGTATTAATGGCATCTCCACATTATTCACAGACATGACATCCGTGACCTTTCCAACTTCAGGTTTCCTTACCACTTAGAACAGCTCTGTGTGTTTCTGTACCACAAGATGGTACCACTAAATCAATATTCATATTCATACATACATTTTTTCCCACTGTTTTGTTTTTTGCATTATAGTACAAAGGCAAGAATAGGCAGCAGACCCCTACATCGCCTCTACTGGCCCTTAGATCCGAGACTGTGTGAAGGTAATTTATACAATTATACAAAACAGAATTACGAAGAATTTCTCTATGTACGCTATATGGTCAAATGTTTGTGGACACCTCTACTAATTAATGCATTCAGCTACTTTAAAGTGCACCACTTGCTGACACAGATGTGCAGATGTACACACACATACACACACACAGCTTGTCCAGTCCCTGTAGAGAAGTATTGTCAATAGAATAAGACTCTCTGGAGCAGGCTCGGGCTGGAGGGGTATAAAGCAAAGAACTGTGTTCTCTGAAATGATGGCACCCCATCCAGTACTTTTTAGGATGAGGTGGGGTGGTGATCATTCAACATCCTGACCTCACCCACGCTCTTGTGACTGAATGCGCTCAAATCCTCACAGCAATGCTCCTAAATTTAGTGGAAAGCCTTCCCTGGACACCCCTTGATTTCTGTAGAAACAATGAATGTGCAGGTCAGAAGAGGGGTGTAAGGGTGAAGGTAATGTATACAATGGTAGAATTACCTAACACGATCATAAAGAATCTGTGTGGGGAATGTTATGGTGTGTCGATGTAGATTTGGGTGGGATCCCTCTTGCACCTTCATGGATTGGCCATCAAAAAAGATAATGATGATATATAATCGTTACCTGAATTCCTAAATTCAACACCCAAATTCACATCTGATCCCGGTTAAATACAGTTAGATAGATATAGATTTGAATCAGACGGAATATTATTTTATGCACAGTACTGTAGTACTCCTTATTATCTCAGAGCCCCGGTTAGGATTACAAGCAATGCATCACACTTAAGATGGCGTTGATACCAGTTCTAAAGTAATATAAAAAAACTACTAAGAGTAGGGGTGGGCAATATGATGATAATTCACAGATTTGTGATAAAGTGTACTATCGTGATACACAATATGATTTAATGGGCATATCATCTGTATTGTCAGTACTTAAAGTGCAGGTTTCGTCACAGAGAGTGTAATTAGTCCTGTTTAATTGGATGTAGTAGAAAACATTTCATAGAAATCGCTGTACTAAAAGTATAGGTGAGTATTCGGATAGCATCTACTGTTAAATTGTATCTGCATGATGGGATGTCACACTAAATATTGTTTATAATGAAAATGTCTTGAAATATTGTGATATAGCCTTTTAGCTATAGTTCCCAGCCCTAATTGAGAGTCTACAGTGGTCACTTTGTTTTGGGAACAGTACCTTCTGCTTTCTCGCTTTTTATTTCAGGTGATGAAGCTAGTACAGCCAGAAAGTTAGCCGTTAATCTAATACGTGAACACAAATTTTATTTATTTTAAGTAGTGAAGCTAATATGGCTAGAAGGTCATCAAGCTATCAAGCTAATAGGTAAACAGTGTGATTGTGTGCTACATTTCTTGGCCATATTTACAAGATATGATGGTGCAGGATTGTTTTTATGCTTGTGGTTGTTGTTGAGCTTGATACTATGAGCAGTTCTCCATTATTTAAGGTCACAAAAAGCCCATCAAAATCTCCCTTTTTTAAAAAAGTCTGGAGGGAAGATGTCTTGGTGGAAAGCCACTGAACTGTTTCTTTAATGATGGATCACGACATGTAGAAGTGGTATGATTATGATTGAATGATACCTTGTGGGAGCTCCCATCAAAAGAACATTCATCAGAGCATCACAGCTACAGGCTATAGGGATGGTTAAGCGTTAGTGGCTTTCTGTTGTGATTTTAAATTCAAATTTGATTGACTCCCTTATACGTTCCCTTATAAGTGCCTACCCCCTCACCGCTGCTTTGAAGACTGCATTATCGAATGTAAAGGTCAGCAGGGTGCGGACGATGGTTAAAAGCGTGAAAACACACTGGGTCACGCGGCAGCCTGGCTGAACAAGAGGGACTTCGATGACGCAGGAGACTTTAGCCATCTTCGCTCTCCAACCTTATTAAAATGCACTAGAGCAAATGAGATTTTTTTTTGCGAGGCCGCTGAAAATGATGCGTATAATCTGTTTTTCTCCATTTCATTTGGGGAGGATTTCTGAGACAGCCGCGCAGCCCCTCTACCTCCCCCGCCTGCTCATTAATATTCATTGATGATCCTTCCTTCGCCGCGAGCGCCAGGTATTGTGATGAAGAAGAGGGAGACGCGAGCCCACACAGGGCGAGAGAGGGCGAACGAGAGAAAGGAGGGAGGAGAGAGAGAGAGAGAGAGAGAGAGAGAGAGAGGGATGAATGAAAGTGTTCTGACGCTGATGAGGTGGTGCTTACGTACTATTCAAAGAGGTGAGTCACACAAGGCCCAAGCGCAAGTCACCTGTGCTTGTGCATCTGTGTGTATTTAGTTCATGTTAGCCTGAGTGTCATCAGTATGATATGAAAGCATAAGCATTTGAAGTGGATGTCGATGTTTAGGCAGTGTCCAAAAGGGAATTATCATTTGAATTATTATTTAGTATAAAATATGATTTTTTTTAGGTCCTTTTTGCTTACAAGGAAGGGTTATGTGGCTTTAAAAGGTAGCAGAACCCAGTATAGTGCTATATAGAACAATTTTTAACAGTTCTTGACAAAAACAAACAAAAAAAACATCAACACCTTTAATCTCTTAAACCAATGGTTTTTGGCTTTTTTCATTTGCTAGTTTCTGTTATTTTGCAGGTAGTTAGCGGTTAGTAATCCTTGGGGTGTATTAAAAGTCATGGAGCATAAGGGATTAAACTGGCAAAGAACCATTTAAAGATTTGAACGGTTCTTTGACTCTTTGTCATGGTTCTATCTAGAACTGTCGCCTTTGCTAAAGAACCCGTGAGGAATCTCTTTAAAGGCGGTAGGGCTTGTATGGGTTTATGGGAAATACCCCACAGAGATGGGAATACAAGGGTGTGTGTGTGTGTGTGTGTGTGTGTGTGTGCGTGTGTGTGCGCGCAAGAGAGAGAGGGAGAGAAAAAGAGAGAGAAGCGTGTCAGAATAACAACTGGAGCCCACACAGCCAACAACATACTGCACAAGCCATAATCAGCAGCCATTATAAAAATACATTCTGAAGGAGGTAATTACAGCACTGCTCCGTTCGGCAGTTGCGTATCGGTGAACCGCTAAATGAAATCTGTCTAAATAACTCTACACTACTTCTAACGTGCCCAAATAAGGTCATCCCTAAAAAATGGGGCTTACATTCTGAAAAGGAAGGACAGCTGGCATTTTCAAACAGCTTTGATTTAAGGGCCCATATTGCAGAAAAATGAGTTTTCCTTACCTTTATAATATAAAAGCGTATGTAAACGCTGTTAAACATTCAAAACACCCCATTCACTCTTTACTGCAGTCCATGTACACTATATGTGAGCTATGAAGCTCCACAGGGGTGCTTGGGAGACTCTCCCTAGCCTAGCTCTTGGGCTAACGTCTTACCTGACAGCCTCACAAGCACCCGACAGAGCTTTTTCTATTGAAGGCGGTGGGTATAACTTATATGGTGCCCCACAACACTTGGATCTTCATGTGTTGTGCTGGTAAGCTAGTTAGCTCTGCTCTGAATAGCTGTAAAAAACATTAAATGTTGGAATTACTTTATGATGTATGAGCATCCACAGCAGTAGGCCAATTCAGACTGAATTCACCTTGAATACAATACAACCATAAACACAGGAGGAAAATGGGCGTGGCAAGATACTGTGAATAAGGAGGGTTTCAGCCTGGTGACCAAACAGAAAAAAAGCATTTATATATATATTAGTCTTAAAGACACAGTAACAGCAACAACCTGTTTACGTTTGAGGCACAAAAGGAAGTTAGAAAATAATCATGAAAAAATTATAAAATTTTTTTCGTTTATGTATATGTAGGTCTTATTTTCAAAAACGGTTATCAAGCACTACTGAACAGGAGCCTGCTGGGCAATATAATTAACATTTTGTGATGCCAAACCTGAATGGGCTGAGTGTGTACCAGTGGAGAGTTGGGGCCTGGCAGAGGGGCTCGAGCAGGTGGTCCTGGCATACATACTGGACCACATTCAACAATTTAAAGGGGCACCTCAGACAGTCTTTATATCAATGGCTTAATTAATTTGTTCAAACTACTTCAATTGCAGACCCCCCCCCCAATATTCCCATAGAACTCCATTTAACAGCAATACACATATTACATACATTGTAGGCACATGCCTCGGCTCGGCCTTGAAATGACGCTGCTGATGTTCTTGGTTGGTAAAAGCCAGTCAAAGAACCTAAAACATTTTAACTGTCTTAATCAAATGTATAGGAATGCCCACTGTGGTGGGAGCAGTAGTCATTTCTAGCCTTCTGTTGTTGTAGTTGAGTTCAGCTGGGGAAACAGTAAAACTGATTCTAGTCATGAGTAATGTTGGTGAATGGTGGTGAACATCCGGTCATTCCTAATCTGGCGCTTCATAAGCAGCTACAGTTTTCTGATGAGATCTGAGGCACTTGCAACCAATTAATCTGAGCCATTATGTGCCAATTCAGTGAGATCAACAGAAATAATGAACAGTGTGAGGAGGGCTGAAACGGCTGGACCAAGCCCCCAAGAAAATGACACAAAAAATAAACCTAGGTCCTCCAAAACGAAAAATCAAGCATAAAATTATTGTTCACGTGTTAGCTGGCTGTACTAGTTTCATTACCTGTGTTTCTCAACGTTAGAGGAGGAAAGAAATTCCATCTCATTATTATTATTATTATTATTATTATTATTTGCCTAATGTGTGAATTATACATCAATGGTTTAATATTCCAGGCCAGTATGTAGCTTACGATTGTTGTTTATCTGTTAGCTTGATGGCTAGCTTTCTGTACTAGCTGTACTAGCTTCATTACCTGTGTTCCTCCACACGAGAGGAAAACACAGGTCTTTCTAGCCCCAGTTACCTGTGTAACTAGAGTGGGAAAGAAGTGGAAAATTATATAAATGAAGACGAATCACATCATTGCAATTAAATAAGTAGAGCGGTAAAATGGTTCCAGGTACAGACAGGTCTATAAGTACTTGGACAGTAACACAATGTTTGTGATTTAACTCTGTACACTACCGCAATGTGTGATAGTGTGAAAGTTTGGACTTTTAGCTTAAACACAAACGGTTTAACCAAAAATATTGTATTAACTGTTTTACCAGAATTACAGCCATTGTTAACATTGTAAAAATGAATGTACTGGTTCAAAGGTAATTGCACAGTTGACTGATAAGCGGTTTCATTGCCAGGTGTGTCTTGTTCTATTAATATTTTATGACAAATCAAGGTCAGGAGCTGATTCTAGGTGTTGAATTTGAATGTAGTTGCTGTTCAATAAATCTCTTAAATAAGGTGGTTGACTGCAAAATGATTTCATGGTGAAGCAAAAAGCTCTTCAGAGCTTCTACTTAAGTCAAGAACACTCTGAAGGAGGAAGGCGTATTATTATCAAACTCTCAATCAACAGACACCTTCATGAATAGCAAAATAGTTTTACCTCAAGATGCAAACCACTGGTAACACTTAAAAATTGCAAAGCCTGATTCAACTGCTAGAAAACACCTAAAAAGCTGTTCAGTTCTTATGGGTAGAGAAGAGTATGGGGAAGAAACACACTTGTCAAACATCTGTCAAACATGGTGGAGGCAGTATTAGGGTAGGGCTGCCAGTGGAACTGGGTCAGTGTTGTTTAATGATGGTGTGACTGCTGATAGAAAAAACACTAGGAATTCTGATGTGAATAGATCTACACTTCAGTCCGATTTAGTCCAATGCTGCAAAACTAAAGGGATGGCGCTTTACAACACAGACATATAATGATCCAAAGCAACCAGAGAACGTCTTGGGGGGGAACAAATTTAAGATTCCTAAATTGCTGAGTCAGACACCTGGCCTCAACCCAATTGAGCATGTTTTTATTAACTGAAGACAAACCTGATGGCAGACATATCCACCATCAATCAGCAACTGAAGGTGGCTGCAGTCAAGGCCTGGCAAAACATCACAAGGAAGAAAACTCAGCATTTTGTCTGATGCCTTTGAGTGTTAGATTTCAGGCAGTCATTGACTACAAAGGATTTGCTTTCAAGCATTAAAAATATCCTTATATTTTTACATTTGTTGATTTGTGTAAGTACTTCTAATCCTGTGAAAAAGGATTGCTGTATTTCCAAAATGTCTAATGTAATATGTTTACTCCCATAAAGCTGAAACTACACTTCAATCTCATCTTGATTCCTTCATTATCAATCCATTGCGGTGGTGTACAGAGGCAAAGCTACACTGTCCAAATACTCTGACCCAGCTGTAAGTGCATAAGTAAGTACACTAAGAGCACAAAAACAAACTTGTCTATGTTAGAAGGCGTAACCAGAAGGTGGACGTAATAACAGCTGCTAAAGAATGCTGTTTTGCTGCTTTAGCTGTATATTGCCGTTTCCAAATGCAGTTTTGTTGTCCACTTCTGAACTTTGGGGAATCTTATGAAGGGTACATTTTGTGCCATATTAAACTTATTTTACCTTATAAGCAAGTTTTATGCACCTATAAAAATAAAGTAGAATTAATTAAAGCTCCTGGGGCAGTAATGTTTTTTTTACTCAGTAAGATACTACTATTAGTATAATTATAAATAACATTCATACAACAAGTAGTTGTTTTAGGAATATTAATGTGTTTAAAACTCAAACATTTCCAAAGCTCTCCTCATGGGGGTCTAGAATTATTTCTAGTTATTAAACAAATCCATGCACTGGCTGGAGGCAATCCAGGAGAAATCTGGAACCAAGCTTTGCTGTCCAGAGTCACTCACAAGATCTCAACTCCCAGCTACTTTCTTTAAAATGGGAAAAGTGTATTACTTTTTACTGTAAATGTGTTTGCATGCACCTGGTGTAATATGATCTGGGATTTATTACTGTGCTAAATGCTTTTCAATAATGTGTGTAGGTGCCTAAAACCTGCACTGTATATGTACACAACATTTTCTGTTTTTCTGAAGGAAAATGTTGAACTGTTCTTCTCTAGGTCTTCCTATAATAATGGCAGCACTCTGTCGCCAGACTGTCCATCTACACCTACAGCCCAAGTTGTATTTCAGTTGGAGTTCAGTTACACAAAGTTCAGGCTTTTATTTTTTTCCTCAAATTCATTTTTGTGGAATGTCTAGAAACATATACCTTTTCATCGTTGGAGCAAATGTCTGTCAGTGGAATGAGGAACACTGAAACACATATCTGCTTGGTTTTAGAAGCCCAGTGTTGTTTTAGCTCAGAAAGGTATGTTGTTTTTCAGGGGTTCAGGGTTAGTGCTGGTAAATGGCAGATTTAATAGTGTTGTAGGTGTGGAGACACAACCCATTTAGTCTGCAAAGGAAATGCGGTCATGATGACGTGACCTGAGTAACACGACAGAGAATGACTGAGTCACTCTGGACTGCAGCGCGCCGATTGATCAAACGGTTGTTTATGTGGAAAGCTTTAAAGATAAAATTCCTTGTAATCCGACTTGCCGTTTTATTGACCGAATGACTAGTCTTTCGAAAGAAAAACGTTCTGCACTGTAGGTTGAGAATCTAGAGCTGCTCTGCTGTCTTAGCACTTAACACAGTTATGGTGATTATTCTGATAATGCCTTTATGGACAAGGGAGTGCCATTGTCAGATGAGCAGAAGTGATTCAGGGCATGCTGAATAGAGACTGAAAACGTTTTCTTCTGTGCATCAGTTGTAAAATGCGTGGTACCTCTGACTCACCTTTAACTGTCATTTCAGTCATGTTTCACAATGACTCAAAAAGCTATTTGAGGTTAGAGCGTAACCGCGGCTCTCTGTTCGCCTCATACCTTCCACTTAGTTTCACATTTGCATTCGATGCAGGTCACAAGATTTCAAGAGCGTTGTTATTGTGCAGAGCCTCTTAAAGCTTCGGGAATATGCACCTCCTGCCTTTACCTCAGCCTCTCAACATCTTTCCCTTTTCTCTCTTTTTCCTGTGGTAGAATTTCCAAGCTTTTTCAAGAGCAGCATTTTTTTGGGGGGGGGCTTGTCTGATATTCCATTTTATCAAATACAAGGCATTGAAAGTCATAAATGTGGCTTATCTTTCGCCCATATCAAATAAACACACCGCTGTGTTTTACTAGCATGCTGATGATGCCGATATAATGGAGGATGTTTGAGTTCACCGGGTTTGAGAACATATACGAGCCAGCCTGTGTAAAGGAATGATAACCTGCCCTGTAATCTGAAGAGCATGATTGTCATCATTCCTCCACCATGTTCTTCCTCTTCCCCGTCGTCTTTGGAGAGGCACGCGCAGGCCGAGAGAGACACACAAGAAAGCTGAAACCATCGTCGGCACACATGACGCGAATGCCTGAAACATTCCGCAAATAATAGCATCAGCCACAGTGGATGGTGGGCCCTTGTGAACATGAGGAGAAACATCATGGCCATGGTCATGCTGAAGCCAAATCAAATCAGGCTTTCAAGCTTCCTCAGGGCCTGCAGTAATGTCTTATTCTGGCGGCAAGCGAGAGCTGACTTTGATGCTTTGTGGATGCTCACCTTGGCTTCAAAAGGCCCATTTCCTGCGTTTTCCTACACCTTGTGGTGGTGTTTTTTTGGGATTTTTTTGTCTCCTGAAGTCCACTTACAATTTTTGTGTGGGTTTAACGACCAGCTACTGTTCACCATTTTCCACCGCCCTTTCTCAGCCGCCTCTTTAGCCCTAAACTTAATTAAACAGACTGGTGTTTTGGTCACCATGCTTTAGAAACATTGCCTTTATTGTTCTTCTTTTAAAACGCAGAGCAGAAACACTGCTTGTAGCTTCAAAGTGAATGGGAGGCTAAACTGCTGCTGGCTGACGGTCATCTGCAAAAGTCTGGGCACCCCTGGTTGAATCACGTTTCTGTGGAGAGCATACGCCTGAATATTTTCAATCACCGTTTATTCACTCTTAAATCACACATTTTTGAAAAACACATCATCACCATCATACAAAATAACCTTGTGTCTCCAAAATGGCAACTTTCCAAAAAAAGAAAAACACCTAAACAACATTTTGGAGCTTACATATATTGGGAACATTCTTAAATAGCCAAAACTGTAGATACACAGTTTTATGCACAACGGTAATGGTCATTTTGGAAATAAATAAATATAAGTTAAGTATGCTCAATTCGGTAGGAAAATAAGTAGGAAATTGTGCTCTAAAATGTACAGAAATGACAGTTTCCTGTAGACATTCTTTTTTTTTTATTTATTTTTTTTTATTTTTTATTGTTGCCCTCTCCTATAAAGTCACAATTTTGGTGATACATGGTTTTTGGAGATAAATGCCAAATATACAAATGGCATTTGGTTCAGATACAAGGTTTTTAGAGATACATGGCTTTTGACACAGTCTGTACTACATTGTGATCAAAAAATAATAATTATATATATATATATATATATATATATATATATATATATATATATATATATATATATATAAAACCAATTTTAATTGAATTTAATTAAAATGGGCTATTCTTTTATCTTACGTTCCATGTATGGAACTAGATAGTCTGGGTAGTAAAACACGCTGTGTTGAATTGTTCTATTTTAAAAAGTTTCCTATAATATGGACCCTGTAACTTGCATTGGTTTTATTAAAATATTATCTATTATATATCTCTTAAAATAATGTGAGCTTCCCACTAACATTCACTCAAAATCTAACTCTAAACCTGACCCCAGCGCTGTTGATAATCATCTGATAATCATCTGATATTCACTTCAGTATTGCACTTTTAGATACTTATACAGCGCTACATAGGCAAATAACAGTAGAGGTGTGTAGTAACCAGTTACATGTACTCAGCCCCATGTACGCTAATCAACTGATGATGGATTTATGCTTTCACTTTTACTCAAGTCTGTAAGAATGTAGTCCACGTTTTACTCAGTGCTGTTTCAGTCATTAACATTTAGCCATCTAATTCACCTTCATCTAGCTAAAATTATTGTGTTACACTGGTAACATCGTCTGTATTAAGATAAGATAAGATAGTCCTTTATTAGTCCCGCAGTGGGGAAATTCCCACCTTGTGATTGGTTACACCTCTTCTTCTGAGGTTCAGCATTTTATTTAAAACTAAGAGAAAATCAAAAATGTACAATAAATATGCATTTATTTGTTTTTAGTTTTTATGCTGGCTGTAGTAAGGAGTTCCAGTGCAGTTCTGTAGTCTAAGCTTTTGCTTTTGGACTTCTATTCAAGTTGTTTTTTGGAAAAGTGCTTTTACTTGTGCTGGAGTCATTATTTCACCGAGGTAACAATTCTTTTCCTCGAGTATGGGTTTAGACTACTCCACCCACATCTGAAGAGCAGTAACTATGCCAACAGGGAAGATGAGAAGAATAGCTTCAGAGCTATTTTCCAGCCAAATAGGCTGCTGCAATGTTCACGTTTGATTTTCTTTAAAGAACATCAAGAAAAACATCCTGGTGCAAACACCTGATTTTGGTCTCAGTTTTCGTCAAAACTACATTTATTAAAAAATGGCAGTGCCAGAAAAGGTTATACCATCAGAATCGCTGTTGTTTATCTAAAGAACCTTTCAATGGATAGCTGTATAAGGAGCCATTTCTGTAAATGACATATATGATTGTGCTTCTGAGACGCTCCAGTAGTCAGACTGTGAAGCAACGCAGGGAAGATGAACGTTCGCTTGGGTCCTGGGAAGCTCCCGCGGTTTCTCAGTAAGTTCAGGGGTGGCTGATTGAGAGGATACAGCAAGGTGACCAGGGTCAGTATGTCATGTCAAGCTTTTTCACAGACACGCTGACCTGTTTGCTTGTGACTGATCTATTGCTTTCGCAGCATGTGACAGCTCTGCAAGCTGTTGGGAGGGGGGGGGGGTAATCATATATTTACATGAGAACTCTCTACAAGTCAGTTGCCTGTTCCCAGCTAAAAAAAAATCCTTTGATCAGTCGGAATTGATCAGTTTTTTTGTTTGCAGATTTTCTACAAGTCTTTCAGGATCCAGCTGGAGACATTCATTAATTGCTTTGATGGTTTTTAAAGCTGGACGAAAGGACCATCAAACAACGTTGCACAGTGTACTGATTAGAAAGGTTAACTTATAGGTCAGTGAATTTGAATAAAGCTTTTTTTATCTGTACTGTTTAGATATTGGCAATGCCAACCAATACTGTCAGGAAAAAAGGTAGCAATTGCCTTAAAATTCAGCAATGTGACATTAAGATCAAGCTAAATGTGTACTTTATATGTATTATGGTGTCTTGGTCGCCATGTTTGAAGGCAGTGAGTATTTTTAATTATATTTCATTATTATATATGTCTGTATGTCACACCTCTTGCATGGATTGTGTTAAACTCACAATTCTGAGCAATTTGCCTTGTTTTCCTTGCCTTGAATAATGCGTCTAGAATTTCATCTAAAGTGTTAATAGATGCAGATCACTGATGTCCAATGAAAATCATGTATCTCCATTTTTGTCTCCTTTTTAAGCTTTCTCCATGGTTTGAACCCTGTAGCTGCTCTGTACACTGTTTAAATAATTCTGGATGAATAGACCAATAGAAATGCTCTGAATGAGTTATTAATAAACGCTTATTTATATTGACTTCCATTCAAAGTAAGGAAAATGTTTGCCTTCTCCTGTAAAGCCCCCATTTTGGAGATACATGTTGTTCATTGAACAGCGGCAATATTCTTCCTCATGCTCCAATGAACCTGAATCTTTTAATTTTTGTCCAATCCAAGTCCAGATGAGAGCATCTAGTAAATGTAAAGGTAATGTAGTGTAGATGAAATCGGACGCTTTGTGCTGCTATTAATAGTTCTTTTGTTGTGAGACTCTGTAGTCTACAATCAATCAGCCACAGTGCTTAGGCCTTTTTCTCTGGGTGTTTGAGAGAGAATCGGCTGTAGGCACAGGGGAGGTGGTGGGTTGTCTGGAAGGAGAGCTGAGAACAATAGATATGTTGCAGCATTTTGCGTCACACCTGAGTCATGCAGTCGATCAGTTCAATGTGCTGCTACCTCCGTCTGATCTGCAGGGAGGCACGGAGCGAGAAAAAAAGGGCTGAGGAGTAAAAGCACAGTGCGAGAAAGGCAGATCTGTAGTGTTTCCTGGTTTAGGGCTTTTTGCAGTGAGCGAGCATTTCAACTGAACATAGAATGCAACATTACACAGCTGGGTGAAAAGAACATGTGGGGCATACTTTTATTACATATGTGTTATCACACACACACACACACACACACATATATATATGTTATATATAAAGATATATAGATAGATGGAGCTTACTGATCTGCCTCCCTGAAGATCAGACCACAGCAGCAGTTAATTGAACTGATCGACTGCATGACGCACAATGTGTGTGCGTATATGAATTTATATGTATATACACACACAGACACACATTTGATTAGTGTCACATCTGAAACATGCAGTATATGTGTTATTTTGTGCAATTGCATAAATGCATCTATAATATGTAGCTGGTAGAAAGAACAGATCATTTGGTATAATGTATGGTGCATATTTGTATTAGTATGTGGGCTATTACACACATACACACAAACCTTTACAGGAGAATGAAAAAAAAAAATTAACTTTCAGTTTAAAAAAATCAGTGTGCAAAGATTTTATTTATATTAAGTATTTCAAGAGTATTTCTATTGGTGCTTTCCTCGTGACAATTTAAAGCGTATGAACATATGAAGACCAACAGCCAGAACACATTATGTCGAACAGTGAAAAATGGTTGCGTGACAGCAGCAAAATGGAAAATATATAATATCATTACATGTGGGTTATTGCATATGTTTAAAACATACTGGGCATACATAAGTATTACATATAGTTACTTGCATATTGTTGCTGTCACACAAAAAGGTTAGTATCTCCATTTCGTTTTTAATTTTTCAACATAATTTTAATCTGGTGGTTGTTTTTTTTATATTACTTCAGAATTGGGTGGGCCAATAGAAATACTCCAAAATGACTTGGAATAAAAGCTTTTTACATTGAATTCCATTGAAGGTTGAGAAGGTTTTTTTATTACTCTGTAAGATACTCAGTTTATTTGTGTGTGACCGCAATTATTTACATGGGGCATATGTATATACACATGTCCTGACAAGGTTTAAGGGTGTGTGTGTAAAAAATGTGTGTGCACATGTCAAAGTGCCATCGTTCTTCCCCACTCATTGCCTCCACTTCCTGAGAATCGGAAAATCCTTCGGAATCCATAAATTATGCTTGATTATCAGTTCTCTCTGTCTACCCACAGGAGTGGAAATCTAGCTACCGGAACCTGATGTCAAAGGACTGCTGACAGAAGGTGTTCGTCATGGGAAAGAAATGCACTCGCACGTACACACGTGCAGAGCCAACCAAAACAACACCACCCCGTTCCTCGCTGAGATACTGGAGGCATTCGTCCTGGGACAGAGCTGTGAGTCTGCTCCCTTCATCAGTCACACACTGATTTACGTGAGACTGCGGACCCCCAGATCCCCCGAGCAGCTTTAGATCCTGGAAATTCACTTCTGTACGGACACAATTGATAGCTACAGAGTACTAGTCTGACACGAAAACGCTTTCCTGTTATTTGTCTTTTTTTGTTGTTGTTGTTACATTTTTTTTTTTTTCTTCATTCCACGTTCTTTAGTGTCTGGTCTCTGTTTCTCAGAGCCGGTGTTCTATAGACTGCCTTATTGATTTACCATTAAGTTCAATGGGAGGAAAAAATCCATAATCTTCCTCTTAAATAACCATCAGCCGCTGGCATGTGCGATACATTGGGATGGAATTATGCCATAAACATTAGACGCTCAGTGTAACACATGACAGGTTACCTAATGTGATTTTTAAATTTTTTTTTTCCTTTAGCATTTTGCAAAAATAACACTCTATTCAGCTCCGTTCCACTTCATCAGAGATCATGTCAGTGCAAACATAAAGCTTCTCCTTTGACGCAAGGAGCTTTAGTCAATATCTGGTGCTTCATATGAAATGCTTTGCTTATTCTTTTTATGTATGAATGTGCGTCTATGGGAAAGAATACAGATGCCTGAGAGGCAGGCTGCAAGTACGAAGGAATGGATGTCTAGGAATTGTGTGCTACTATACAATCCATAGAAATTCAGACAAAAATGTATTACTAATATATGAAGCGGTGCCATAAAAGAACCGCGTTTGGTTCCACAAAGCAACATTAAAAAAAGATCCTCTGCCAATTTTTTCCAGGAGTTTTTTCCTAGAACCATACAACCAAGGCAAGAACCAGCTGGGGCATATATCCTTTTACTGTGTCACTGAGGACAGGTTCTTTTTGTGCACAGACATAAAAGAAAGCTTAGGTTTCTGAATCTCAATGTGATTTCCAGTTTCGTGTTCTACTAATTTGGCTAATTTGAGGGTTAATGGCTAGTGTAAAAGCTCTGCCCTGGTAGATGTCCTACGTGTGGAGTTGTGCCCCCATGCTTAAGTCTGACACATGGCTAATTCTCTGTAACCAGTTTTGATACTTGCTGACAAATCGGTACCAAAAGCATGCCGTCAGCTAATGCGGCCTAAATGTGTCGCAGCATGCATGGCAGGTACTTCAAGAGATGAGTGACAGGATTTAGTACCAGCTAACGGCCCACGAATGCCTGCTGTCCATACGGCCTGCGCATTTCACGTTGTATGAATGAACCGCTGTTGTTCCTGTGCCCCCATGATGTGTGTATTGGTGTGGGTATCCAGTGGGGAGGCGCAGCTTGAAAAGACGGAGATTGCCTTCTGATCTCTAAATACAGCAGATCACTGGTTTCAAGTGATTGTTTTCCATTTGTGGGGGAAAAAAACAACAGCATGCATTCTGTTCCTGCTCCTTTACTTCCAACTTAATACCAATCCCCAGTCGTCAGTGTACTTTCATCTAAAATAAGACACCCCGTATTATCTTTTAAATCTCTGTTTGAAGCACACAGTGCTTGCCAGCCAATGGTAGCGCACATATTCCCCAGAAGCAGCGGGGTGGATTCCGGCGCTCCTGAATTTCCATATAGATAGACCGACACATTAAAGTTGTCTGCCCGCATTTGCGGTGTCCTCCTTTCCCTCCTGTTAGTCACTGATTGAGAGGTGCTCCCTTCGTCTGTATCATCCTGCCCGCCCGTCCGACCTCCCAGGCCCGCTTCATCCACCGCCTGCTTTATTGTTTGTGAATTGGAGGGTAACCTCGGTTGAATGGACCAAAACTGTGCTAGCCTGCAGCTCAAGGTTGCGCTATGAATCCGCTTGTTTGGCAGCAAGGAGCTGGTAGTCTGTTGTCACGTCTGGGCAAAGGAGGGAGGGTGGGTGGGCCCTCCCATGCTCTGCTGATGGGCAAGTGTGAATTAAAATGCAATTAAAACAGGCAAATAAGCTCTCCCCAGAGATGCCATTGAGGAGGGGAAAAGACAAGAGATTGCGGAGGGGCTTGTGCCACTCTCGATTTGCATGACATTGGAGTCAGCAGTTGAAGAGCGGAAGGAAAATAAAAAAAATAAAACGCACACAGCGCGCAGGAGAGATGCCTTCAATGCGGATCTTGTGCAATTCTTGGAATCTGCGCCATTGAAAGGTGGACGATGTTTTTGTTTCACCATTCAAAGGCCTCAGTGTCCCGACGCAAGCACAACACCATTGTTCCCTCCGCTCTGCTTTTGTCAGAGTCCTGAGCGCAGCGGTGCTGCTATTTCAACACACAGGGAAAATGAAATGGCCGGGAAAGTGCCCGAGCCAGTGCTCGATATTGTATTGATGGGTTCTCTGCTGCAATCCTGAAGGATCCCACTGCACCCCGGGGAGCTGCACTGTCTGTGGCAGGCCCCCCTCCCCCTTGCTCAACTATCCCCCAACCCCCCTCCCCTGCTCTAGGGAAGGGTGGGTTGGAGGGATGGAAGGGGAGGGGAGGGGAGTGCAGGGGGGTAGCAGAGCAGCATGTGGTGGTACTGGAGGGTCCTCTCCTCTGAGCAGCCACTCTCACCAGCTTGATAATGACATTGACAGTGAGAGAAGCTGGTTTAATTGCGCCGAAATACTGTAGTTGATTGAAGCTGCACAGATTATACCAACCAGAGTGAAAGCTCATTAACTACAGCCAGTGGTTAAAAGACATGGGGAGGACTCACACTGCATTGACTCTTTAACTGGGGAGGTTATAGCAAAAATGAATCCTTTGGGGGGGGAAAGAGATGTTTATAATTGTCATCATTTTTCTGAGGATTGTGAAAGCAAGATACTGGGTGATTACACCACAGAGCATGATGACAAACCTCACTCCGCATTAAGATTCTAGCTTCTTGGGGTTAAAGCTGAGATGATGACATTTAAAAGATGAATCTGTTGAAAAAATGATGTCAATTTTCTTGGTTTTCATCAGTTCAGGTTCATAAATGGCCTCCACCAAGCAAGTTCCTACGACCATATATCTGGAATAATTACAGAGGCTAGATAACAAAGCTAATGGAGTAACTCTTAAAAAAAACACAGCTTCTTTCACATCATGTGCAGTTTTGATCAGTCTGTTAGGTGACTGGGACATAATGACCTCCCACCATGCCGAGTTAGAATCGCTGCAGGCCCCTCTTAACATTTTCTCCTAATACCCCTCCAGCTCTCAACCAATCCTCTTCTTTATCCCTTTATGGTAGGATAAATGTGACGCTTGGCTGGGCAATGGAAGCCTCACTCTCTCCCTCTCTCTTTCTCTCTCGCGCTTTCTTTCTTTGGCACTTTGGTGCCAGGCACTCAATGAGCGGAGTCCTGTTTTGTGTGAAAGAGCCTGTGAGAGTCCATACTTGGAGACGCTGTGCAAAGGTTACAGTTTAAGATCTCCTTGAGTGCTCCCTTACCCGAGGTCAGACAAAGTCTGCTGCCAATTGGAGAGGTGGGGGGGGGGGGGGGGGGGGTTACAATCTTGCAGATTCCCTTGCAGTAGTTAAGGATAGGGTTGAAGTAGAAGCGGAAGGGGTGGCGGACTGATACCAGCACAAAAGCCTATTTGTACCAGGAGCAGATAATCATGGTCAACGCAGGTTTGCCCCATGAACAACTGCCTTGGTGCTGTTGGAGGTCCTCCAAAGAAGGGATTTGGATCAGGGAGCATGGTTGGACATTGAGTCACGGACAGCTTTATTGAACCGGTAGATCAGGGGACTTGAAGACAGCATGGTTATTAAAATCCTGATTACTGTTTACAGTGAGCTCCTTATTAATCCGCTGCGCTGCCAGCGAGTGATGTCCTTGGCTGGGAAATGAATGGGACAGAGATATACACAGTGATTTTATGGGCAGGGTTTTGCTTCCCAAGGTCTCAGTGAGCCCGTATCAGTGATGGGAATGAGTAATGGTTTGCAGACCAGGATTCATTCCATCTCCTGATTCCCGAAAGAGCTGGCTACACTTGGGTTGGACCGAGAAAGGCAGAAGATAATAATAGGAGGCTTATGATCAATTTAGAAAACCTTTAAGAAGACCTGGGGAGCGAGCAGAAAATAAGGACGCGGTGCAGCCGCCCCGGCTTGTTGTAGGGGCTCTACCCTGGAGTGTCAAATTGGGAAGATTGGTCATGCAGGAAGACACCATGAAATGTGAGGGTTTGAGCACATTAATTCCTCAGCTTTAGCCCCTCAACACTGCACACTAAACCTTGAGCCAAGACATCAAGGTCAAAACAAAGGGAAGGTTTTGTTTGCCTTTCGGTTATTTTCCATTAAGCTACACTGTGTGTGTGTCTCTCTCTCTCTCTCTCTCTCTCTCTCTCTCTCTCTCTCTCTCTCTCTCTAAGCCCTGAAATATATTCCTGGTCCTATCGCAGCGTAGATAATGCATACATAGTTGGGTGGAAGCATTTTTCGCTCACTATTATCACACCACACGAAGTAGACGGTCTCCACAAACGACACGCTTCATTTAGGGGCTGAATGTGGAACGCTGGCAGTCCATCACTCGCTCAAACGAAGCACCGTCGTACATTCGTTTTTTTTCTCGTGCCGATTTTTCCCCCCTGCTCGCCTCAATGGCAGCAGGGCGTATGCACTTCTCAAGCAAACGCGAAAAAGGGGGAAATAATAAGACGGCGGGCCACTTCGTCTCGCTTGCGAGCCGTCCGCCATCACGAACTTGTGATTAATTCGCCATATTTCGCGTCCTGGGCGAGAAACCTGCTCTTTTTAACCGCCGGTAATGGTGATATTTTGCCAGGTCTTTTTCATGCCCATATAAGGAAGGGTAGCGCTATCGCGCGCTCGCCTTGCCATAGGCTGGCTGTTGCCGCCTCGAGCTCCGCGTTAACCCTTCAGCTGCTAAATTTCTTTCGTTGCCTGTCGTCGTGACACGAAATGAATTCATCGTTTCCAAAAACGGATGCAATGCATCGTGAACGGGCAGGACCGAGCGCAGTGCCAGGGTTCGAGATTCAGTGCAGCTGAGCTTCGGTCCTTGCTTTTTTTTTGCCCGGAGATTTCGTCTCTGCGTGGAAAAAGCCACACGTTTCTCTCCAACACTGTACTTTAATTGATCGTCGAGTGTCAAGTAAGCAGCCCTTGTGTGGTCTGACGGCGTTCAAATCGGATTTGGGAGACTCCGGAGGGAGTGGAGCCGTATAGCAAAGGAATTCTCTGACCTACATTTCTCTGGTACCAATAATGGGGGTTTGCCTTGCCAAAAAAAAAAAATCTGAAGTTTCAGAGGGTGAAGCATGGTTGCAGAATACACACTGCACACACAACTGGCGACCCCGCTCACTTCTATACAGCATGTGATGAAAGAGCAAATACAGGCACGTATTATGCCACAACTTCCACAAAAACAAAAACCCAATAAATAATAAAAATAGGTGAAAACTTGTTGCCATGAAGCCCAGCTTGCATCTGATGTTGCACAGCATGCCATTATAGGTCCTCATTGCTCATTGCATCCACTCGCTTATTGTGTCCGAGGCTATTAGATTAGATTACACTGTCTGTAAAGTGACCAGCAGAAATATGACTGCTGGGGTTTGGTCGGTCTGCAAGTGTGAGATATCGGCCAAGCTGTGGGTGTGGGACGACCACCTGAGTCACTTTTTCCCCACGTGGGTGGGCTCAGGTTAAGTTAATTTGTCTGTTAATTACTGATGCACATATTTCTGCTCTAGACCAGGCTGGAGGATGAGAAAGAGCTCTGGGATGATAGTAATAATAATATTAATAAATATGTGATAAATAATAACGCAAAAAGACAAAGACGTTGATTTGTCTGGTTTGCAAATCATGCTTGTATTTATAAAGGTGTGTGTGTGTGTGTTAGTGTGTGTGTGTGTGTGTGTGAGTGTTTTTGGAGATGGAGCTTGCATTGCAGCAGCGATAGAGGGTTTTTTCGCTCGCGCCTCTCTCTCTCTCCCTCTCTCTCCTGCACTCATGGGATTAGTTCAGCCCCCCCTGCCCTGCCCTCCCCTCCCCTCCCCGCGCTGACGTCACCAGCCTGCCTGGCTATGGCAGGAACTCTTTTCTGAGGCAGCAGCAGCGAGTGAGCTTCACTGCTTACCGCTAACGAGGACCGGAATACGAGCAAGGGTCAGAGGGAGGGAGAGAGAGAGAGAGAGAGGGAGAAGAGGGTGGGGAAACGAACGAGTCTTCGCCACGGCAGCTGCAAAACTCGCCCCCCAAAAAATCTGTATCGTCCCCCTTGGTTTTGAAACGCGTGAAATCGGCTCCTCGTTTCGCCCCTGAAACGCCTCGGAGGAGCGAGAATGGATCTACCTGCCGTTGGAGAGCACGTCTTCGCGGTGGAGGGCATCGAGAAGAAGCGCGTACGAAAGGTAAAGACACTGGCCGCGAAAAAGACGTGTGCAGTTCCAGCTGTATGTACATACGCGTGTGTGCTTGTGTGCCTGCACCTCACTGAACTCCACGCTAACGGTGCAGTGTGTCTCATTTCCAGGGCAGGATCGAGTATCTGGTGAAGTGGAGAGGGTGGTCCCCAAAGTAAGTGGTCGTTTCGTATCTGCACGGAGTGCAGGCAGCTCGGGTCATTTTTTGAAAATCTAGCAGCATGCAGTGAGTGTGTGTGTGTGTGTGTGTGTTGGAGCGGTTGGAGCTGTGAGCGCGCGCGCGCGCGTGTGTTTCAGATGGAGCCACGGATTCCATCACTAATTTATGCGAGTGAAAGGAGGGGGGCTTTCTGCCATGTTATCCGATTTTAATTATTTCTGCATAGCTGGCGGATCCACTTGAAAGTACAGTGCTGTTAAAATGGCCACCGCCGCCGTAGTGTGTGTGTTTTTTTTTTTTGGTCGACTGCACGGAATAGTGTTCAGACGAGAAGCTTGTTTTGCACAGCGTGCTAGAAATTACCCCCATGAGCAAGTTTTTATGTGCTTATTTCTGAACAAGCGAGCTAAATATGTCTGATATTATCATCGTGCTGGATGGTGTGTATGGTCGTGTTGTGGAAATAAAAAAAAATATATTTATCATTATTTATATTATTATTATTATAATTATTGCTTATCTTCATTTAATTTCTAACCGGCTTCTTCCCTCATTTTGCAGATATAACACATGGGAACCGGAGGAGAACATCCTCGACCCTCGTCTTCTTGTCGCTTTCCAAAACAGGTGAGGCTGAAGGCGAATAGCTGAACTTGAGCTAATGTCCATATATGGTGCTGGGAGGAGGGGCGCAGCTCACTCACTCACTCACTCACTCACTCACTCTCTCTCTCACTGCTTTTGCTCTTGCTGTGGAGCTGAAGATTGATTGCAGCCCCGTTGGCAAGGCCTAACGACTACAAAGCCTCTCTTGATGCTGGCCGTCCCCAGCACGCTCACATTGTTTATATACCAAACAGTCCACCGCTAATAGTATTCCAATACGAAATGGGTGGACGATGCAGCGCCTCTCTGACGCTTCAGAAGTAGAGTGAGAACGTGTTTTACTTGGCAGTAAAAACGTAGTCGGCTACTGCAACGTGAAATGGAATTGCACGGCCACTTATTTCACCACCCTTTCAACGTTTAAATCCCAACAGCAAACAGCTTTTTAACGGCCGAGGAGGTTTGACCCGGTGCCGTATTCACTCTTTTGCTCTGAGGATCCTTGGATTGGAAATTTGAAGAGATGGGAGAGGAGTCCCGATCTAGAGCATAATTACACAAGAGGACTTACCTCCCATCCAGTTATTCCCTCTATGTTGACTCATTTGAGGCCGGCTGATGCCCTAAATCATAGTGGGTTATTGCATGAGACGAGTACGCTACCAGAATTCTGGCACACATCTCAGATTTGTGCCTGAGCACTTAAGGGCAAATGAGCAACTGCCATGAATTTGCATAGTGGGAGGATGTTATGGCATTCAAATAATCTCACAATACTTCAACAATATGTAGGTATTTGTATTTTCTGACATTTAGCTTGTGTAATATGTTGAAATAATAAAAAACACACATTCTTGAACACTGATGTTAGGCAACATTTTACACCCTGCGCTGCAATAAATCCATTTAACCGGGACTGTTTTATATTTTGAGTATTTTGTGGATATCGGCGATACTTCTTTAACCCTGACCTGACCTCAGAAAAATGTATTGGACATGCTGTGATGTACTTTTTCCCCAATAATAATAATTTCCCTGGATATGGACACATTTTTTAGTAGCCTAGAGATCTTGGGGATTATTTGATAGAAAAGTGCTGGTGATTCAGATCACACTGAATTGTGATTTGAATGTTGCAACACAACCAGACACGCCTCTGTCAAAATCAGAGTGGCCTTTGTCTAAGTGTGTTCATTATAAGCAAATGGTTAAGCACAGAGACAGAGAGTTTGTTGTGGCATCGCTTGTTGTGAAGGAATGTAGGTTCATAACTGGGTCATTACATGTTATGATGATAAGGCAGAAGTGTTTTGTATGCAGCCTAGAGAGGATTGTAGGAATGTTAGGCCTTGAGCCTAGCTCGTTTATGTTTGGTATTTGTCTTGGTAATACGCAGTGGATGACTGAGCTTGGTACACTCACTGTTTTCCGTGTAATGTCAGCATGGGAGAAACCAAGCTTACTGGATCTGGCATCTGCCTGAATGTAAATTAACATTTACCTACGAAAATGATCCTAGAACTTGGTCTTCTAAGACAACGAGTTTCTTTTTGTTGTTGTGAAGAATAATAATTTGTTTTGTATTTTATGTGTTTGGTTTCAGAGAAAGACAAGAGCAGCAAATGGGATATCGCAAAAGAGGACCTAAACCCAAACACCTCCTCATCCAGGTAAACGCTATTGTTAGTTCTATTTTTGTTTTTTTGCACATTCACATTAAGATTTATTGCTGAGTAAGGCAGGTTTGCAGAGGTGCGTTCTTTATTTATTACCAAGATTTGTATTGCTGTCTGTGAAACAGTGCATTGTATTTTATAATGAATGGGTAATTCTGTATGCCGAAGGCTCCTCTCTGTCTGGGCCTTTTCTAATGTCCTGAGCTGCTGGAAGATAAATGATAGTGTCATGGATACATAATATATAACTACCGTTGCACAGCTAACACTTACAATGCACCTCTCAGAATAGTGAGTGTCAGAATATATAGATAAGGGTGGATGGATAACCTTTCTCAGCCCACCTCTTTGCCTAGCATTGTACCTGATTCAAAGACAGTTAATGGGTAAATTCGATGGTTCGATCCTTAGCCTGTTTTTGTTGTTGTTTTTTTGATTTTTGCTAACATTTACTCCTGATCTTTCAGCTACCTGCATTTGCACGGAGGTCCAGCATCCTCGCTGGTCTTCAGGAGACCTCACTGGATGACGAGAACCAGCTCAAAATGGATTGTCTTCAAATGCACCGTTCCCAACCTCAGCAATACCAGCTCAACAGCAAAAAACACCACCAGTACCAGCCCAACAGCAAGGAGATACCAGCAGA
This sequence comes from Salminus brasiliensis, assembly GCF_030463535.1. Lineage (NCBI taxonomy): Eukaryota > Metazoa > Chordata > Actinopteri > Characiformes > Bryconidae > Salminus > Salminus brasiliensis. Next base: position 24,473,524 of record NC_132889.1, on the reverse strand, counting down.
ACCACACATCAATGGCAAGAAAAAACACTTCTACCAGCTAAACAGCAAAAAGCACCATCACTATCAGCCAGATCCCAAGATGTATGACCAGCAAACCACAAAACCCAAAGAGGTCAAAGGGCATGAACCCTCTATTAAAGGGTGGAACCTCCCTCCAGCCTTGCAACAGAAATGGGCACGTGACAAGGACACTGGCTGCTTAAATAAAGTGAAAGATCTTGCTGTAGAGCACAAACAGTTACCTGCTACTGCTAACAAAGAGCAGCAGGCACTGAAGACCAGCTCAAAGGAGCCTTCGCTTCCCAATGGCATCAGCAGCAAGATGAAAATAATCAGGAATAAAAACAAAAATGGTCGAATTGTCATTGTCATGAGCAAGTACATGGACAACGGGGTTCAGTCGTCCAAAGTGAAAAACGGGGATTCATCTGGAATGGAAAATTCACAACTAACTGAGGAGTCTATAAATGGTAATGTCATAACAGCAACACCAGGCCAAGAGAATCATGTTTCTAAAGACAATGGTATCAGCAGTGCCTCTGCTACCAGTTCGAATCTTCACAAAGTGCCTCATAAAAGGTTTGAGCTCTCGAGAGCAAAAACTGCTATCAACGTGGAACACAAGGGCATACAAAAAATGGATAAAATGGATTTATCAGATGATCAGCCTCTGCGACTGACCACTAAAGCCAGCTCTTCCCCTGCATCAAGCGAGACGGACTCTACCCGAGACCAGCCTGGTCATCGTAAACGGAATCTGTCAGAGCCTAACGAGGGTGGTAGCAATTGTAAGAGGTTCCTGAACTCCAGGAGTATCAGTGCTCCCAATCCCGTTTTCTCATCCCCTCAGAGGGAACCTATGGACCTTCATTGTTCTGGCCAAAACACAAACAGGAGCTACAGTTACGACTTTACCGATGCCATTCCTGAAGAGCCTATTGACTTGAGCTGTGGGAGGACTAGGCTACAAGCCGAACCTCCCGCAGAAACCCCCGTTACAGTGGAGGAGGACACCCCTCAGGCTTCAGAGAAATCGGAAGAACCAGTCAGCTATTTTAAGCCATTCGCCGGAAACATCATCATTACGGATGTCACCACAAATTGTCTAACTGTGACGTTTAAGGAGTATGTCTCAATTTGATTGCTGCTGCTGTACTGCTGAAACTTGCTTATGTCATGGATGTGTAGATATGTAATTATGAGCAGAGTTCTGTACATATGTATACATATAATTTTTCATGTATAGAAATGAATCAAATATTTTGTTCTTTGCTGTGTAGTTTTTAATTTTCACTTGGAAAATCGGAAGGCCTGTAAAGTGTGTACCATAGATTTGGGGATGTGAAGACATGAACTGCACCCGTTCGGGGTAAATCAATAGGAGAGAAGAGAGGAGCTGAGCTCAAGAGTTTACTAAAGCTTCACTGAAAAGCACTTATTTCTACCCAGATCTTGCACCCTTATTTGAAATGGCTGAAGATGAAGACGAGGAGGTGTTCCTCGTGTTAAAAACGCAAATTTAACCAACTCCTCTCTCTTGCTTCTTTATTTCAAGTGCATGGTTTACAATATTACATCTATCATGCAAACAAGTCGATTGTCGTTTAAGGCCGACCAGTCTGAACTCAGTTTAATGTCCTATGGTTTTCTGGGTGTTGAAGGTTGTGTTGCAGAGTTTTGCATATTTTAACATGAATGCCACAGATTTAGTCAGTAGTTTCCATTTTGTCATTTTCAAAGATGTTCTATAGTACCAGTCTGCAGGTTGTGTTAGCCTCCAAGGTCTTTGTTGTGCAATGGCGAAGAAGCCTCAGTCAAACTTGCCAGAGCTTGGTTGTTTGGTTATCTTTGCCTATCCATTAAATGTGTAAGCTGCACTTTTTCATCAGATACGATGCATAATCCTCAGAAATGAAGAACTTGTTTTACGCTGATTAACAGTAACAGGGTGGATTTGCCCTCTTATGCTATTGTGGTGATTTCCATGCTTATGAACACGTCATATACCATGACATGGTATCTCTGGAGTTTCTTGGCCTAGTCATAATGACATGTACATGAATAGTATACCTGAAGTTTTTCGGGTCTTTAATGTTACTTCATATGTAATTGTTTAGAAAGCTTATTGTCATCCTAGCCTTTTCTTTTAACCATTTGCTGGTTTGGCATGATGTGTTAATAGCGAGGGATGACCAGTCAATATATTTTAGACAATGCATAATCCTGTAGCACAGGCTACTGTACAACTGCTGCTAAATTGTTTTACTTAGTTACAATTCATTTGTTTCATGAAAAAATGCTGAATATAATATAGTCTACATTAGAGTCTAAATTTGCCTTAAAAGGACACAAGTTGGACGCTGGGGTGCTAAATGGTGTCAATATTGTACAGACATATTCTAGTGATGCAGTCTTGGCGCTGATGCAAGAAAGTATGCCTAGAAACATTTTTGAATGGGAGTACTGGTCCTGGCCTATAACAATCCCAGGTTTTATACACATCACAGATTTGAACAGATTGCTGAAAGCACAAATGAATAATCCCGTTTTTTTCCATCAGTGATTTTACAAAAGGCAAAGGCTGAAAGGTCAGTTCAGAGGGCAGTGTAGTCCACTGTAGTCTAGCTTTGTGCCTATATGTGCCTGGGTTCGAGAGGACCGTAGACTGAGCCTACTGCTCTCTGCATGTAAATCATAATAACTGTTGTTGATTTCAGAAATTGCCCCAAATACACTCCATACTGTTGAAGCTATTGGGAAAAAAAAAACTTAACACAACTCTTTATAAGGGCATAGAAATAAAGGATTAAGTTTCAGAGCTTGTGTTGGTCTTTTCTCTCTCTCTCTCTCTCTCTCTCTCTCTCTCTCTCTCTCTCTCTTTTTTTAAACAGGTGTGTTGGACATGTCAGGCCATTATTTATCTGTGACCATCTGGGCTGAATAATCCAAAACAAAAGACACACCTCATGAAATGGGTTGTTTTGTGGGCTGTAACCTCAGCCTTGTAGGAACTTTGATCTACTGCCGTGAACTATTCCTCACTTTTGCCTTTGACATTTTTAGGTTTTGTTCCACTGAACTTTTAAGTGCATCACATTTGGAAGAAGCACAATCACACCTTTCTTCACATGACAGCTTTGCCCTTGTTTTACTATTCAAAGGCCTTCTTTCATCTGAAAGTAATGCCTCTAGCCTGGTACTTGTAATGGATATCATGGATCTAAAGCGATGATAATTCTTACAACATGAACCTCTATATCGTCGCTGTCCAATGAAATCCATGTATCTGCATTTTTGGCCGTTTTTAGTTTGTCTCTTGTTTAAACCCTGTAGATAATTCTGGGTGAACGCATGACCCACAGAAATGCTCTAAATTACTTTGAGCTCTTTATTTTATACTCTGACATCCATTCAAAGTTTAGACCGTTTTCGCCTTCTCCTGTAAAGTCACCATTTTGGAGATACATGGTTTTTATTGGACAGCGACGATATGCTGAACGCTGGGCAGACGTTTATAAACTTAATCTGAAGCAGCTTGAGAGAACTGCTTCATTCGTAGCAAGAGTGTAATGTGATATTTTCAGCAGCCACACTCTTCATGTCATCCACATGTGGTAATGTACTGTACATTCAAAACTAAAGCAATTAATGTTTAATTGCTGTGTAATGGTGAACAGATGTTCCTACACATGATGCCATCCTTCCCTTACAGATGTAGGTTTTCTTGCTGCTTAGTTTTCTGCAAAGTGAACATTTTTTGAAAAGTGATTCTTTTTGCAAATGTGTTGTTGGAATTTGTAAAAAAATGCAACATTTACAGCAGGCCAGAGTTGATACTATGGGTTATACTTATTAAAATGCTCATACTGGTTCAAATGTCCTTACTTATTTACTCCGCACTGAAAAACACTGGATGGGCCAAGACGTGTATAGTCCACATCCCTGAAGAGACCTGAAGAGTACAAAGAAAAGCTCAAAGTCATTTTTAAGAAGCAAAAAAATGACGTTGATGTAAATGATATAATACAGAAAATACATTAACACACACCAACTAGCAATATCCGAAATGTAGAGGTTGAATAATCTATTAATATTCGTTTGAGTGGGAAAGCAGAGCCGACTCGTTCAATGGCTACTGGTATCTGATATTTTACACAATAAGCTTCAGTGCAGCTGACGAAAGGTTCAAATGAAAAATCAGTGATATTTATGGACTTAAACAATAGTTTTGCTTAATTCTTTACTTTAACATGCTCCATATTTCTGCTCCTCCAGAGCTGCCCGCAGTTTTGCCTCCTCGAGCTCTGCAGGAACACCAACATGTCCGCCCAAATCACTCTCCCGATGTAAATAAATGCTTACAATGATTAGCAATTAACTCCTGAGCTCTTGCCCTGAAATCATTGACTAAAAATAGCAGATAAGCTGCGATGTTTGTCCGGCTAGCGACTCTAAAACTGACCTTTTCCCTGGGAAACAAACAACAGAGGAGCCTCGTAAATTAGGGTCTTCATATATTAACCCACCCCTGTTCTCTGAGGCGGACGAAAGGCCTGGCTGATAGGCTTTGAATCTTTGAATCTTTGGATCTTTGGATTTTTGAACGAAAAGCTAGCAAACCCAGATTAAACGGCAAGATTAGAGATGATGAAACGACGATGTAACGAAAGTCCCTGAAGACTGTCGAGTTTTAATTACAGTGAAATGAATGGATGCTACTGAGTTGCAAGTTGAGCTACTGGCTTATCCGTATATGAAACATATTAAACGACTCATTTTTGTAGGATTTGGTCAGTAAATGAACAATTCAACGCCGTGAAGCCTAAAACCTGGGGAACTCGCGCTCAACAGATACGACAGTGAGAGTCAAATGCTGACAGAAATATGAGGTGGATTAAATTATGATTAAAAATCTGAACGCATTGGGGCTGAATTTGGGAGCTGGAACCAAAATGGTCTGGAAACCCCTCTTCAAATCGCCTCAGTGGACAAACTTGACTCCGACTCTTTAAACCGGATCAGTTTCAGAAGGTACTCTCTCTCTCTCTTTTTCTTTCTCTCTCTCTCTCTATCTCTCTCTTTCTTTCTCTCTCTCTATCTCTCCCTCTCTCTCTTTTTTTTTTTCTTTCTCTCTCTCTATCTCTCTCTCTTTTTCTTTCTCTCTCTCTATCTCTCTCTCCCTCTCTCTCTCTGTTGAAGTTCACCTCCATTTCAGCGACTCTCGCTCGTCTCGTTTGAACGTTTCAACGCTTCGTCCCTGAGTCACTTTACATGTCATTATGAGGGACATCCCGAGGTGCTTTCCCTGCCGCGACACCTTCTTCAGCACAGCACCGTGGGCGCGAAACGTTAATCAGGGCGACCATTTAAAGCGGCTGAAAAACGTTCCCGCAGCTGGAGAAAGAAAATGGCTGTCCTCCACTTATTGAGATCACGGCGCGCAGGCTGTATAAATAACACGGGCGGGCTGACGCCAGAGTCCGGGCACTAAATTAACCTGGAATGCACATCAGGCAGCTGAAGACCTCGCAGGGGCACGACTTTCACAGCCTAACATCTAGCTAAGGGTCGATGTGTTCCTGCCTGGAGCTGCTGGAGCCCGTTAGCACGCAAATCCACCACCTTTAGTTCAGGCGTGTGTCGGCGGCTTAACAAGAGGCGATATGGAAGGAAGTTGTAGATGACAAAACCAAGCCAGGCGACTATTTATTTTATTTATTTATTTTTTTTACAGTGGTCGTTGTCGTCTCCTGGCTGGGTTCATGAAGTCGTCTTCGTCTTCTCTACGGGTTTCCTCAGCTTGTTGGCATAAACACTCGGTTTTGGGGCTTAAATGGTTCCTTTAGCTGTTCGATAAAGGGCTTTCCAGTCGAGTTATTGTGGACTAGTGTACAGAATCAGGAGGAAATAGCAGATTTACTCACAATTACATCGAAAAGGGAATAGAAATATGTCAGATTTAGATGTAGGCATTTCTTTAGACATCTCTGACAGGTGTGCTGATGGTCCACATCTCTCTCAGAACCAGGCATGCGGGGGTACACGTACATTATGGGCGCCGTTTGAGGCATTTCTGCCCGTTGTGTAAACAGGCTCGGCTCTGTTGCCGGGATTGTTAAGGATATCTATGATGGCGGTTCCTCTCACAGGTTAAAAGCGACACGGCTGTCCGTCCTCAGGTCGACAGGCTGAGCGCTGAGGGTCGCGCTGCTCTGGCGCCATTGTACAGCACTGCAGACACGCGCAGGCCAATCAACGACGGCGCCAAATAAGGAGAGCCACACACACACACACACACACACACACACACACACACACACTCTCTCTCTCTCTCTCTCTCACACACACACACACACACTCACCCGGGACAGATTATTTTTAAATCAAACGCCCACATCATCCAGTTTGTACAGTTTAGTTAGAGACGTCTCCCAGACCTCCCAGACGTTTCACGGAGGTTGTCGTTTCCCCCTCTTTGTCCAGTGCGGCTCTTTGTTTGTCTCTCAGCCTAAAGAAACCCGCAGCAGCCTCGTATCAGTGCGAATATGTCGATTTGAAGTATCTCTCAGTATCTGAGAGAAACTCGGTTGCGTTTCCATTTAAATCGCTTTGCCGTTCGTTTGAGAAGTCGCTAACACGAATAATCTGATTTACATAGAATCCGGTGTTTTCCCCGGCAGTGTGAACGAAGGCGGATTATTATTCGCGTGTTATTTCTGTGTAGTATTTGCGTGTTAAGTCTACTTAATTTGTAGCTAGTGAATTTATATTCATATATTTGTCTAAACATGGAAACATGTGTCTTCTATTTATTCCCGATGGTTATTTAATGTAGTCGTGGTTCCCCTCGTCGTTCGCCTCGCGATCAATTACATTATTAATTCAGACGCAAATTTGTTAGATTATTTATTTATTTACTTACCTGAATTTTTCTGTGAAAATGTGAAACAACATAAAAAATGTGGTGCATTTTTCTTTATTATTTGCCTCATATAAATCGTCTGATGTTCAACAGAACTCGTCTCGAGATAGACTACTTTAAAGGGGGTAATTTAACTACACTAAAATAATTCAGTCGTTTAATTATATTAATCTTCAGTCAGCCCGGGTGACATTCCCGGGTATAAATACAAGACATTATACGGACGTTTACTTTTCTACTATTTAAAATGTAATGTGTAAATCTCTTTACAATAGCACTTTAATCCGATCTTGAATTGCATCTTTTTTTCACCGCAAACTCGGGTTAATTATTGTTGCTCATTTGATTTCTTTATTTATTTCAGGACATGATTTGTAAATATAATTTTTAAATTATAAAAGCAAAGTTGAAACGGTTTGGAGTAAAATTTTAAAGCATTAAAAATGCCTTATCTCAGCTAAGCGCACATTTTAGGACATTATAAACGAAGCTTCTAACGATTTTAACTGAGATTATGGATTTTTTGATAACGGAGCATCATTACTGCAATAATAACACAAATAAACCTACAATTATAAAGAACTAAATAGGAAAAGAATATAATACACTTATTATTATTATTATTATTATTATTCGCTCGTCGCTACTGCTTAAAATAATTGATGTATAATTTATTCAGAATTATTAATAATAAAAAAATGTATAAATGTAATCATCTCTATCGGTTCGTATTTAAGACGACGTTATAAAAGCGTGACTCGACTCCAATTAAGCAGTTTTGTAGAATCGTATCACTTCGGTTTCTCGTCAAAAGCGGTCCTGGTTCCAACCATCTCGAAATGTTGCTTTTGCGATAGGAATCAAACGTTGCAGAAACGACCCGTGACTTTTAAAGCCCTCCTAAAGGTGGAAAATCAGATTAAACAGATCTCTGAATGAAACCTGCTTGGGTTCAAGAGACTCTTCATCGCAACACTTTCGATTAATCAAAATCGAATTACATGAGTTAGTGTAGTTCGTATAACCGAAGTCACAAATATAAGACTTCATTTATGATGACTTTCTAAGATACTGGCAGTGTAAGACATGTTTGATCCGCTGTACGTTTAGTCTCTAACAGTACTAGTTATGGGTTTCTGGGTTGTGGGTAACGTCAGGACTGAATGTGTACTGGTCTATTAGACTGTTCGACTGTTCGCTGTGCAGCTGTTACTGAGCAGACTGCTGAACTTGTGTCACTCAGGCTGGATCTGAACGAAATCGTGGTAAATGAAGTTAGCATAACCGATAACTCGGACGTTTATATCCGCCCAGGCTGGCCGTGATTAAACAGCAGGGCACTCGCTTCGCCTGTTTTCTGTTTTACCCATTTTTGTTAAAACGCCTCTAGAAGAGCTCGGTGGCGATCAGTCCACTTTTCCACAGCAGTGACCGATGGTCTGATCCTCGCTGATCGATCTTCTGTCTGCTCCGCTTCTCAAACACGGTTCGTCACTTCCTAGAAAAGACTACGCGGCTCCCTCCCCTCCCTTAGCAACTACGTCCGCGTAGCAACGGCTCGACCAATGGCTTTAGCAGAACGAAGTCCCACCGACTCCGGTCCCATGGCAACAATTTAGAACGTGATGACGTCTCTTCGATTGGGAGTATTATGGGCTGCCGAGGCTCGCTTCAGACAGAGGTTGTGGCAGGAAAAAAAAGCTCAGTGGGACCGAAGTAAACATGGAGCTCTCTGCTGTCGGGGAGAGAGTATTCGCGGCCGAATCCATCATCAAGCGACGCATAAGAAGAGTAGGTGTATGACTTGTGTCCTCTGTTTAAGCGTTGGCCTCCGCTGGAGTGCGAGTTGGTGATTTGTTCGCGTCCTGTTGGTTTTGGCAAGTTAGTCGCAGAAGGCTAGCTAGCTAGCGCGGCTAGTGTGCTAACCTGATTGAGCGGTGGTGTTTTAGCTGTCACGCTTTCTCCCGCAGGGTCGGATGGAGTATCTGGTGAAGTGGAAGGGCTGGTCTCAGAAGTAAGTATGCTGCCGATACCGTGTCTCCTGCTTGCATGTCTCTGATTATCGCTGACTAACGTTGGTTCGCTGCTACCGAGCCAGCCGAATGCTAGCAGGTCAGTGCCCGAGCGCTGCGTAACGGGCTTCGGTTCTCGGTGCTAAAACGTTAGCTGGAGTTTTAAGGCCAGCGAGAAGATTAGCATCGGCGCTAATTGGTGAAAACTCGAAAACTTTACAGAATCGACTCGATTTCGAGCACTTCATTAAGTTCTCTCGCCGTTTAAACGAACGGCTAGATGACAGCACTTCGTGAGCGTGTTTACTTGACTTGTGTCGTTGTCCTTGCAGATACAGCACCTGGGAACCGGAGGAAAATATTCTCGATGAACGTCTGTTCGCTGCTTTTGAGGAGAGGTTGGTGCTCCCTCGACACACCCGCTAGATTTAGCGTTCAGGCTCTTTACCAGCTCATCCAGAGTGTAAATAATGGTACCAGGTGATAAATGTGAACTTTAAACGGGTTGTTTTCGTTACAGAGAGCGAGAGAGAGAGCTGTACGGGCCGAAAAAGAGGGGGCCGAAACCGGGGACTTACTTGTCAAAGGTGGGCAAACGGAATGCACAAGTCACCGCCGTTATTACCGTAGGCTCGTTTCTTAGGTTAAAAAGCAGTTAACGGCCAAAGTTAGTTCGTTTGAGCTTTATGGAAAGCAGAAACTGGTGTTTCCAGTTCATTTTCTTAAAAAAAATTAAATAAAAAAAAAAAACTACATAGACGTTCATATTATTGGCTTTTTTTAATCAAAGCCAGTTTTCGTTGTAGGTTTAGTATTAAATAAATACTGCTCGTATTTACTGGACGCATGGCTGTTGTTATTTTTTAATTATTTTTATAATTAATATTTCAGGCAAAAGCTAAAGCCAGTACCAAAAACTATGAATTTAGAAGAGAGATGTCACGAGAGATCCGGGTGTCATTCCCCGTGGCGGAGCCCGTGGTCACTCCCCGGGCTCGTGAAGGTCTTCGCACGGTCGTACCCACCATCTTCCCCCCCAGCACAGTCAACAGGGGCGAAAGCGTGCGACTTCGCCCCCCGGAGCCCGAGAGGAAAGCTCGGCCTACGCAGGCTCACGTGGATTTCCTTGGCGTCCCCAAAAAGAGGGGGCCAAAACCGAAGTTGCGCTTCCCTGTTCACGCTGCGTCCGCTAAACCCTTTAACAGGAGGGCAAGTGAGCACTTCTCGCTCAGCCGCTCTGTGGTGGGCGAGGGGTCTCATTACGGCCTAATGCAGCTAACGCAGCCGTTTAGAAGCGGCGACGTTCAGCAGCACCTGTCCAGACACGGCCTGTACAGATCCGGCGAGCTGGCCGACGATGACCGGCTGTCCCCGGAGCCGCTGGATGTGGAGGAGGAAGGAGGGGAGTCCTGGAGCCCGTGTCTGAAGAACATGGAGAAGATTATAGTGACTGACATAACCAGCAACTCTGTGACTGTCACGATTAAAGAAAGCTCTACAGACAAAGGCTTCTTCAGGGAAATGAGATGATTTGGTGTTGTAGACCAGCTTTAGCCCGGTATTATCTAACTGTCCTTTTCTTAGTCTCTAACTGTACAGTGTGTCTCACAATCATGTGTATAAATATATATATATATATATGTAACAAAGCGAATAGTCTGCATATGCATTTTCATCTGTATTTTCTATGAAAATGAAATTTATTTTTGTACTTCCCAAAGTTTTGAGTAATGTGCAGCAATTAATTGTTTAATTGTTTGTTTTTTTTTTCCTCTCTAAATGCCTGTGGGCTGTAATGACTGCAGGCACAGACTGCTGATGATGAGACACTTTCAGCTTGCAGCACCTTTTATTCAGAGTGAACGGCTAGTTCCTCTACTGTCACCTTCTGTGGTCCTCTGTTGTACTGTGTGTACATGTTGAAGGTCTAACATTGTCTGTATTAAAGCACAGATTAAAAATAAGAATATAAATGCAGACTGACTGAGTGTGTGTTGTGTGTTGTGGCCAAGATGTGTTAATAATAGCGTGTTGAGAGATTGAGATGTTTTTCATCCAGGGAAGAAATGTCAGAGAACTGCATCTGGCAAAATCTGTTGGCTGATGTTACCAAGTCGTGAATTTTAATGAAGGCCTTGCTGCAGTCGCGCCGTGGTTTTCTTAGGTCGGTTAGTTGGCAGTGAAATTCGGTTCAGCTCTTGCTGTATTTTAAGAAAGCAGGCCTATGGTCTGCTGGATTCAACGATGGGACAGTTAGAAGTGCTGTGTTGCACTGCAGGATCTTCTCTGTAGCTTTAATAACTGATCAGATCTGGAAGACCTGAGTTGGACTAATATTTGTATCCTAAAAATATTTATGCCATCACGCAAAAACCGTGTATCTCCCGTTTTTGCCTATTTGGAATCATGTGAATCTGGCAGTTGAAAAAGTCAAATATGAATGGACTAATAGAAATGAAAACGGCTTGGAATAAATTCGTTTTATATTGACTTTCATGGAGAGTTAAGAAGGTTTTTTTCTTGTCCTACAAAGTTGCCATTTTAGACTTTTTTTTGTTTGCGTGACAGCGACTAATATACATAAATAATAAATATATATATATATATAAATAAGCATTACATTTTCACTGATGAATTTTAAACCAGGGCCTTATAGAGAGGGCCAGAGATATTACCCGAATCTTCGAATAATTGAACAAATAAACGCGCGTCCCTTAATTTATTCAATTTATAACAAATATAACATTAAATATTTTACTCTAAATTACTCATCATATCCCTCCACATAGCCTTTGTATGAATTGCCTTAATGTGAGACACCTAAGCTCTGTAGGTCTTCCTCAAATGAATGAAAGTGAACACAAGCTGTAACCTGATCAAAACCACATGACTTCACAAATCTCCAATCTTAGATAAAGGTAAAGCGGGTTTCAAAGAGGAAGCATCCCATGCAAAGACCGCCCAAAGTTCATTCAGTGCTTAGACAGAATTAATGCTGAGTTTAAATTTCTTTTAAAAACACTTCTTTTAGTTGAATAGTTCTTATCAGGATATTTTTATTATATGTTTCTTTATTAGAAATATGATTATGTGTTCATATTCTAGATTTGTTATTTCTCTGAAAAATTATGTTTTACTGCGCCGTATCAGAAAACATGCGGGACAGTTCAAGAAGTGGTTCAGTTAGGCGAAAATGTGTGGAGGGGTATAACTGCCATAATAACGGTTATTTACAGGTGTTTAGTCTTTTAATGGATTGTTTTAGATGTAGGGCATGGTATATTCAATAACTGCAGCATCTGTGTTAAATGTGGTATTAAAGTTTTTTTTAATCGCTTCACGTTAATGAATGTTTCAATAATTCTGCGCATTTAATTCTGCTTTCTCTGCATGACATTTAATAATATGCATATATTATCATATATGCCGTGCAGTGAAAGCAGAATTAAATTAATTAAAACAAGTACTTAATTTCTTTAAAAACAACTTAATTAATCGTCACTGGCACACAAAAACCCGTATCTCAAAAATGTCCATTTTTGAAGCCAATGTAAAAAGATTTCATTTTTTTCTGAATTCAGATATTTTGGAGCATTTATATTGCAAAGAACAACTTCCAGATTTCAAAAATGACAAAGAAGTAAAAAATGTAGATCTCGGCGCTACAACAACGAAATGAATCAAAACTTTTATGGTCTGTTTTTAAATGTAACACCCACACCTATAAGTTGTTGTTTTTTTAGCAGCATCAGTAACATTGTAAGTTGTATAAAAATTGGAAATGAAAAATGATTGCACTTTTAGCCTTAAATGATACTGACCTTTTTAAAACACCAATTAATGTGACTTTTTCAGTGTCCCACATTTTTAACAGAACTGGCCCACAATAGGGAATGCTGATCGTCTGAGACAACCTGGAACAAAGAGTACTGAGATGTCAACCATTTCTATTATAAGTTTGATATTTGCATTTTTTTTAAATTTCGGGTTGATTATGACACATTCTTAGGAAGGTCCTGGTGTGGATTTAATGCGTTTGTTTTATTTGGCAATGTATTCCAAAGTCAGACATGCAGAAACTACCCACGTTAGATTCATTCACCCTAGTTATAACTCAGAACTCAGAGTCTCAGAAATGGAGCTTCACTGCCTTCAGGTCGTCTCAGCGGTGAAAAGCGCTTTAAGAGAGATAGATATTCCCTTCACTGAAATTCAGTAAATTCAGTTTAGCTCAATCGCTGTTCATAGAGATTAAAGAGCCACCCAGAGCCTTATCAGCTTATCAAGTCTCGCGGAAACCAGGTACAGTTGGGGGAAAAGATATTGAAGGTAATCTTTACGTATACAACTATTAGACCTTTAAACTCAGGCTTGTGAAATAGAGGTAATTAACTTGACACAGGTCTGGTATACGTTACAGAACAGAGGCTATATTGCTATACGTATTTTTCACGACTGCACAAATGTATATATATACATATTATATATTTTTTTAAATCATTGAAATACAAAAAAGCATTGCATTTAAAGCTTCATTGTCTTCTAAAGCAGGAATGTGATGAAATCAGGCAACGGATGCCTTTAATTTACAAACAGTTTGAGTGATTAAAAACGTTAAATAATACAGAAGTGTTGAGATAATAACGTTGCGGAATCTGGACTATAAAAAGTGAGTGTTTTGTTTTGGAGAAGTTGAAGATGAAGAAACGTTATGCGATGTTTAACGAAATGTAGGGCTAAGCCTTTCTTGTCCATCGTCATCTCACCCAGACCCATCTGGTCCAGTCCTCCAAAGCCTGCTTCAACTTGAGGAGGACATTGTTGAACATGTGGTGAACACTGAACACAGTCCGTTAGGGGGGTTGATGGCTTTGATTGTTGCCAGATCTGCTAGACAGGTGCTGAAAAACCAGTAAGATCCACCAGATGTCGCCATGACCTTGTTCCAGAACAATCTATCACCACTCAGCTTCCAAAAACAAAACCAAAAAAAAAAAAAAACAAGCAGGCCTTTATGCAATGCCTGCGGGCCTAGAAATGTTCTAAAGATATGTCAATATCTAGACTTTTGTTTAGGTGGTAAGAATTGAAGAACAAATTGTTCTATGACATTGTCAACCATTTGAGGCACCTTTATACCTTTTTTTTAATGTGAATTGATACCTGAGCATTTTCAGGAGACCATACTTTTACTTCTACTTATTTACTCGGTTTTATTTTAGTAATTAACGCTAAGTTGCTAATTCCTTTTTGGGGTTTATTTTAACTCTATAATTTAACCTATGCGCTGCGTAGATGTCCACGCACCTCGTACTGTGGAGTTTTATCGAGTTATTTTACGCCAGAATGGAAGAACAGAGGTAAGGGAGTTTTGTCGTTCAGATGAAGCTTTCTGGTGGGGATTTCTGTAATCTAGCGGATAATAGACGTGTTTAAATCACGCACTGTTCGGGTCAAACGTTGCATTACACTCTTAGAAATAAATATGCTTCAAATGGTTCTGGGTGATGCCATAGAAGAACCTCTTCTGGTTCCATAAAGAACCGTATTTGAGGAGATGGGAGGATTCTTTAAATTGACAACATAAACAACATGAACATCAATTGAAGGTTCTTTAGACTTAAAAGGCTCTATTAAATCTCTATTGGTTCTTCTATGGCACTACACAATGAACCATGAAGCATCTTTATTTGAAAGAGGAGCCAATTATGGAGATTTACAAAAATAGCTATTATTTATTTATTTTGGTTTCTTTGGGGTACTGCTCCTATAAAACCTTTTTTAAGCAAGATGAGCTCGGGTTAAATGGGACAATTTAGCTTAGTGGCGCTGGGCTTTGCTTCTTTTGTCAGTTAATGACAACAAATCCTAGGTTTCAATGTGTGTGTGTGTGTGTGTGTGTGTGTTGAATGTAAATACACATACTTAGCGCTATTTCTTTCATTTCATTATAAATACCTCATTATAAATATGCTAAATAGTGTCCAATTAAAAAACGTTTCCCCATAATGTAAAATAGTACTGGCGCGTGTGTACTCACAGCTTTTAATAATGGCAGGGGTGGGACTGAAGATGCAGGAGTAGGATTGAAAGCCCATGTGTTAACCCCATAAATTACATCGCATGAGGGAGGGTGGAGTCGACCCCCTACCCCTTAGAGGGGGTAGAAAGTGTTAAGGCCCCCTTCCTGTCCTGTAGAGACCGAGATAGAGCCTCAAGACGCTTGCAGCGCAGTGCATCACAACCCGGTGGTCCTAGACTGGTGCAGCACAGAATAATGTTTAATCTTAGTTTCCGATCACTCAGAAAGCCCTGTTTGGACTGAAATGTCGCGGAGAGGAAGCGGATTACTGCGGTTTTTGCAAACCCTGTGTTTGCTGTCGTGTTGTACAGCAGACATGTGCAGCTGGAGTGGAAGGTAAGAACCTGCCTATCACTCTATCCGTGATGAGAACAGCGGAGTTTCCTGGGACAAATCAGTGATATCTGATCATCTTGAACCGTGTATGGATGAGGACAGGCAGGCTGAATGAACATATGCACCTTATTCAAACTATTTAGGTGTGATAAAACACTAGGACAGATTCAGGGCGGGAAGTGTCTCCCACTCACTGTGGGATTCTGGCTAAAACTGAACTTTAAAATGTTTAGAGCTGGAAGTGAAAAATGGACACAATTATTTATTGGTTTTGAAGCATCTCAGAAACACTTTGAAAAAATATAGATTTTTAAATATTTGTGTTAAGTGGTTTTTAGCACTTCCTGTGCATTTTAATTTATTTTAATATATCTATTTATCTGTCTGTCTGTCTGTCCGCACGTTTGATTATCTGTCTGTCTATCTACATGTATGTTCATCGGTGATAAATCTATCCATCTATCCATTTTTTTGTCTGTCTGTCTGTCTGTCTGTCTGTCTGTCTATCTATCTATCTATCTATCTATCTATCTATCTATCTGTCTGTCTGTCTGTCTATCTATCTATCTATCTATCTATCTATCTATCTATCTGTCTGTCTGTCTGTCTGTCTATCTATCTATCTATCTATCTATCTATCTATCTATCTATTTTTTATCTGTCTGTCCGTCTGTCTGTCTATCTATCTATCTATCTATTTTTTATCTGTCTGTCCGTCTGTCTGTCTATCTATCTATCTATCTATCTATCTATCTATCTATTTTTTTATCTGTCTATCTATCTATCTATCTATCTATCTATCTATCTATCTATTTTTTTGTCTGTCTGTCTGTCTGTCTGTCTATCTATCTATCTATCTATCTATTTTTTATCTGTCTGTCCGTCTGTCTGTCTATCTATCTATCTATCTATCTATCTATCTATCTATATATCTATATATCTATTTTTTGTCTGTCTATCTATCTATCTATCTATCTATTTTTTTTACTCTTATTTTTACTTTATTTACTCTTTGTAATGTATCCATTCATTCATTCATTCATTCACCAGAACAGGCATCAGAAGCTGATTTATTCAGCATTATGTTAGAGATGTGTTCTAGATTCACCACAGTATAAATGTGTATTATATAGGCATACACACACATCGCACAAAGAACTACAACAGTTTATTCTCGAGGACGGACAGAAGATAGATCATCAGCACTGCGGTCATTCTGAAAGCCGAACATCAGTGTAATGTAGGCTCCCTGTGCAAGAACCAGACTTCTGCAGGTCGACCCTGTGCTCGTCTACTCATTCAGCTGATGTTTATTGGTGTGTGTAGTTCAGCGTGTGTGTACTGTGTTTGGCAGCGGCTTAGTGCGGGAGCCTCTTTCCGGGCCGGTCCAGCAGGTCAGGCTGCGCTGCTCGGCGGGGTCAGTCCGCTGGCTCTTCCCGCGTCTCGCGCTGCGGCTCCTGCTGAAGCCCAACGTGGCCTCCTCGCGCCCCGCCGCGCTGTGCATCAAAGCCACGCGCGCGTCCCGCGGCGCAGCCGTGTACGTGGAACGCGGCGGAGAGCTGCAGCTGCTGATGGAGGACGGAGAGCGGCCCGAGCAGGTGCACTGCATCAGCACGGACGGGGCCCAGGGAGCGGCCGTCTTCCTCCAGGCCAACCCGCAGAGCGACATCCGCCGGCGAGCCGTGGGCTTCCGCTACGAACTACTGCAGGAAAAGAGCACCGCGAGCAGAGGTGAGGACAACTGGGGGATGGATCACGAGCTGGTCTCAAAGACTGCAAGAGGCGTAACTGTGGTGGGGTTGGGGCCCATATCAACTAGTCCCCCCCCCCCCCCCAAAAAAAAAAAAAAACTTTACTGGACCCCTGGTTGGTGTGGCGCACCAGATAACACCACTACCTGCCACTGAGCTACCACACCATGTGGGAGACTGGGGTTCGATTCCCGGTCAGGGTGACTATGCTGCGCTACACCAATAAGAGTCCTTGGGCCAGACTCCTAACACTATGTTGACCCTCCTCTGTAATACCAGTAACCTTGTAAGTCGCCTAAATGCCATAAATGTAAATGTAAGTATAATTCAGGCTTGGAGTGTTTTGGTGCTGAGAAGCTCAACGACGTCTTCATAGTGCTGATGAGAGGAATCAGGGGACTCACAGGAATATGTAAAAATGAGAAGTGAACCTACACATTAAAGAAATGCTGTGACAACATCTCTGCACCAACCAGCCATTAAATTTGAAAGGTTTTCTGTGAGGGTGCTGTTAGAGGCATTTATTGCTTTGACATCTGGTTCATTTTTAATGTTTATCTTTCACAGACACTCTGAATGATTTCGTTTACATTAGAATCATTTAACTGAGCAGAAACTTTGGAAAATCTGTTTAACGGCTCTTTAAAACATCATATATGTATATATATATGACGTAAAATATATAAGATAAGGCCTTGACGATATGGTAAAAAATATTATATCATGATCTTTAAAGACATTTTCACAATATTTATCACGATAGATGTGATCGCAGACAAAATGCATCAATTCTGACAGATTTCTAAAAAACTACCATCCACATACTTTCCCATACTGAGTACAGAGTTTTGCCTAATTACACTGTTCGTGATGACACATGCAGTTGATCAGTGTTCTTGAAGCACTGACAACATTCTCATTATACTTAGAAAATGTGGAAAATGCTCCCTCAATTTATTATGATACAATAACATCCTATTCTATCATATTGCCCACCTCTACAGAAGATAGAACCTAAATCTACACTATACGGACAGTCCTGCCGTCTGTTTATCTCCCTCCCCTTTCAAAATACGTCTCATCAATGATAACCATTATTAAATGGATTCTTCACAACCTGCTACATCTTAGAATTTATTTGTAGCTTATACATCTTAAATAATAAAAATAATTGATACATTTAATATATATCTAGATATGTTTGAGTCTGCTCTCAAGTGGTGTAGCTGTCTAAGCGTTGGCCCTATTAAAAGGAAATAGTTGGTGCATACGAGAGTACAATAACCCTTAATCTGCATAAACATATAGACACTATATATAAGTGTTAATTCATTAAGGTGTTTGCCAGATTCCCAATTCTTCCTGGTCAGACCTACCTCAGAAATGTAGATGCTTGACAAAGAAGAAGGACTAAGTTGACAGTTTTGTTGTTTTACCACTTTACTGATTGAAAATACCATCTGTCTTACCGAAACATTAGGCCAACGGTCTCACAATTGAATGAAGATGTCAAATACTTTGTAAATTCCAGAGATTCCTAGTCATTGTGTGTATTTGAGGGTATATTTCCCATGACAAAAGCCCAGACAGGAGGCAGTGTTTGCCTGACCCCTCTGTCTTAGCACCGATAGAGAAGAATTTGAATTACACTCACATACCTCTTGCTCAGAGACCATTCAATTAAGTTTATACAATAAGAAGTTAAGCCATTCTCAGTCAAGACTAGTGCTTTTTCTTCACAGATGGACAGAAGTTGACATTTGGGATTATACGCCACATGCTTGACATTCCCCTCAAGGCTCCTTAGATTCTTCCATAGCAGACGCAGACTATTCTCTAATGAACTTAATTAGCGTGCTCTCTCGGCAGTAACCACTGCGCCCAACAAAGTACGTTTTGTGTAACTGCTCCATACTATGTTGTGCTGTCATCTCCACTTTTGTCTCATATGAGCTCTCTCTCCCTGTTTGCTCTCACAGCTGCCTGCAGACCATGCAATGACTCTGAGCTCCTCCAAGCCATCTGCACCAGTGACTTTGGTAAGTGTGTTTCAAATGATGCAGCTGAATGTCAGCAGTCATTAGTGGTATTAGTAACAGCGTATTTAACGTCCTCCCAATGAACACAAATAGGGTTGGACAACAGCGTACATCATTAAAGAGGCCAGTATTGGGCCAATTGTAGAGAGCCTGTAATCGACAGCATCTAAAATCTAACAAGTAGGGCAGAGTGTTGACCACATGGAATGTTGTAACATATACGGGAGAGCATTGACTATAGGGAATGGTGTAACACATTTGGGAGAGCATTGACCACAGGGAATGTGTAACACATTTGGGAGAGCATTGACTACAGGGAATGGTGTAACACATTCGGGAGAGCATTGACCACAGGGAATGTGTAACACATTTGGGAGAGCATTGACTACAGGGAATGGTGTAACACATTTGGGAGAGCATTGACTACAGGGAATGTGTAACACATTTGGGAGAGCATTGACTACAGGGAATGTGTAACACATTTGGGAGAGCATTGACTACAGGGAATGGTGTAACACATTTGGGAGAGCATTGACTACAGGGAATGGTGTAACACATTCAGGAGAGCATTGACTACAGGGAATGGTGTAACACATTCAGGAGAACATTGACTACAGGGAATGTGTAACACATTAGGGAGAGCATTGACTACAGGGAATTGTGTAACACATTTGGGAGAGCATTGACTACAGGGAATGGTGTAACACATTCGGGAGAACATTGACTACAAAGAATGGTGTAACACATTTTGGAGAGCATTGACTACAGGGTAACACATTTGGTAGAGCATTGACTACAGGGTAACACATTTGGGAGAGCATAGACTACAGGGAAACCTGTAACACATACAAGAGAGTGTTGACCTCAGGGAAACCTGTAACACATACCGGAGAAGGTTGACCACAGAGAAACTGGTAACACATACAGAAAAGTGTTGACCTGTAACTCACACATTGACTGTAGGGAATGTTCTAACAAAAATGGATTAAGTACAAGGAATGTTGTAACAGGTATAGGAGAGCAGAGCACAATCTTATTAAGAGTAAAATGTAATGTGGGTGTTTTTTGTATCCACATGCCTTTAGTAACCTTTGATCAAACACGGTAACTAAGCCTGCAGATGAAACAGTAAGAGATTTCATATTTCCCTATATAATTCCCACAAAACCGTTCAATTTTTGGGTGTTTTAGACAGATGAAATCAAAATGTTATATAAATGTAATCATTTAAATTAAATTTAAATAGAACATTTTTGACATTCTGATATTTCTTCATGTTTTGTGGGCAATTTTTTAATTAATCTGCCATGTTTGACACATGTTTGATTTATTTTGATACAGATTTTCGTCAATGTCACATTTGCACTTGCTTTTCCTTCAACAGAATTGCTCCCAAATGGCTGGTGAATCTTGTTCAAATACTTTTAAAGTTATTTAGCCAAAAAATAACCTTCAATTCTGACATAGTTGACCCCTACTCAATCACATCAGATCCCTCTGCATGCTTTGTGTTTGTGTGCATGTCTTTGAGCTGTGTGAGCCTATGTGTGGGTTGTGGCAACTCAGCACCGACCGTTCATGAATCATGAAGCATAATACCAATAATAATGTAGAACCTGACCATTCTTGGCCCTATTTATCAGAGTAGTCAGTGTCTCTCCTGGACGCCGAGGTTAATTTATTTACTGAATTGCTGCGTGCTGGGCGAGGGCCTGATCTGTTCCCAGCAAGCTGCTGCTCTGCCTCTGCTGAGGGCCCCGGCAGATGTGGGGGCTCTGGCGCACACAATGGGAGGCACATGGCTTTAAGGCCAGCGACAGAGCAGAAGCAACGACTCCTTTGAACTCATTCCATTTATAGGCTGACCCTCGCGCCCTAATCGCACAAATCGCCATCGGACACTTTTTGATGAGGGAAAATGGCTGGCTAATGAAAGTGTAAATGCCGGCGAGGAGTGAAAAGCCTTCTTGCCTGCTTCACTGTGACGTTGTTGTGGTGGTGGTGATGGGTTGGGGGATGGGAGACGGGTGGGTTTTGGAGGGAGAGAGGCAGAAAAGGACCCTTATCCTCAGCAAGATTTCTTAAGACGGAGAAAAGAGACGATGAAAGGCTTGTATTATGCTTGTGTTCCCAATCCTCCATCTGGAGTAGCCTTTAACTGTACATATTACTGCTCTGTCTGCTCTAATGCACCTGCCTCAACTCATTATCTAATTAGCAAGCTATTTGTGGTTTTAAAAGCAGGCATTAGGAGGAAGGAAGCGCTACATGTGCCATGCAGGAGGCGGCAGGGGAAACAGTGGGTTATGTCATGAGGATTATTCAGGATGGGTTGGTTTTACAGTGGGAAGTCCTGTAATGTCATTTGAAAGGGATGGCGTATCTGTCTAATTTGCCCTCGAATAACCACCCATAGCCAAGACTAGGTTAAAAACAGGTTGTCATGTGCAGGTCTGGGTGTATAGGGGTGCAAAGTATGCGCTGGACCGTCAGTTTCGATTTCAGAACCCTCAGTTGAGTTTTGGAGAAAATGTAGTAGGCATGGAATGAAGACTATAAAGAAGTTACCTACACTTGTGGTTCTTTATTAAAAGCTGTACATTTCTATGAAGTGAAGTGAAGTGGGTTGTATTGTCATTTTAACTATATACAGAGTACACAGTGAAATGAAACAACGTTCCTTCAGGACCATGGTGCAACATAAACACAGTGCATACAGAACACAAGTGCAACATATATACATATTTGCTATTCCACTCTCATATACTTTAGGTACAATACTTTCCCTGTATGTAGATTTGTATCTTTGTAGGCTATTCAACATCTTTGCTCGATCTTTATATTTGATGTATAATATATATATATATATATATATATATATATACCAATGTATGCGACAAATACATTTTTTTCCACCATTGCTATAAATCAAAGAACCATTTTTCAGTGCTGTCTAGAACCTCTTTTGCTGAGAGAGTAGGTAAGCTCATTATTGTCTTAATCTCATTCCTATAGGCTGCTTAAATACATTTTCTATTAAAGGTGTGGACATTGAAAGTGAGCTCAGCTGAGCTTTGGAGAAAAAAGACTATAAAGAAGTTGCTTACACTGTCAGCAAAAGGGTTCTAGATAGTATTGAAAAAGGTTCTTTGATTCATAACAACGGTATAACCCGTTTTTGGTGCAAAGGTAAAAAGTTTCTTTAAAGAGATCAAGAGGTTTTCCATGATATGGCAACCTTAAGCCATGAGTTGTCAGGATTCTACATAGAACTGTTGCTTTTGCTAAAGAACCCATGAAGAACATTGACAAGTATAGGCAAGTATAGGCTGCTTACCTACATTTTTTTCCAAAGCTTTTGTAGAGAAGAACAATTTAACCAGACAAATGGTTCTTTGTACATGCGTTAAAAATCTGAAAATGCACTGTGCATGTGCACCGGACTCCCTGCACTATTAAACCCCTTTGCTGTGATTCATTTCTTATGGGTTTCTCGTTTTCCATTCTGGTCAGTTCTGTGAAATACATATGGTTAAGCCAGAGTGACTGAATCTGGCCTTTGCTTGTTGTGGTAAAAAAAAAGTCTGCTCCTGCTCCTGTGGTCTGCTTTGTATAGACAGGGCGTTCTTTTTCCCCTGTCTGGAGAACACATGCTGTTGTGATGTGTGCACTTCCATTTATTTCCAGTGCACCCTCCGTGATTTTGCTCTGGGTTCCACATAGACATAAACTCATTAGCACTTTTCCTGTTCCAACAGTGGTCCGTGGCTCCATACGGAACGTATCCCATCACCCTGAGCGGCAGACATCTGTCATAGAGGTGGAAGAGGCCCAGGTGTACCGGCAACGCAGCGGTGTCTTCGAGAGAGAGCCAGTCATTTCTGGCCAGTGGCACGGCCACATCCACACCCCCCTGCAGTGCCACGTTAAAGCAGGACCTGGCCAGTTCCTCTTCACCGGAGCTGAGCACTTTGGCGAGGCTTGGCTCAGCTGTGCTCCAAGATTCAAAGACTTTGTGGAGCTGTATCATTCAGCCAGGGAAGCCCAGCACATCCCCTGTGATTTCCCCCTACACTGATCAGAGTTTTGCCACATAAGACATAGCAGTCAGCCATAACATTAAAACCACCGACTGGTGAAGTGGTACTCTGGCACCTGTCAAGAGGTGAGATATACAGTATATGACCTGAACAGTAAGTTCTTGAAGTTGATGCCTAGATGTCTTAGTCAGAGCATCCCTGAGCAGAGCAACAGCAGGTCTTGTGGAGTGGTGCTCCAAGGAGGGACAACTGGTGAACCAGCAACAGGGTCATGGGTGTCCACGGCTTATTGATGAGATCCATGGAGGCCTATCTCACAACTTACAGGACATAAAGGATTTGCCTTCTAACGTCTTGGTCACCTTTAGAGATCTTGTGAAATTCATGCCTCAGTGTGTCAGAATTGTTTAGGGTGCATGAGGGGTCTTATACAATATTAGGCAGGTGGTTTTAAAGTTATGGCTGATCAGTGTATTTTAGCACAATATGCATATATGCACATTGCTGCTGCTGCTAACTCCAGAGTCAATCTGGAATCCAAATGCCTTGTGGTTCATGCTATACTTTTGCTATTTGCTAAAAGGTATTCTGAGGCACCAGCGGACAGGGAAACTATTATTAACCAATAAAACCATGTTTCATGTGAATATAAAAAGATCTAATTTTCATTTGTAACCATTTCTGTTAGTCCATCTATTGCCTATTGGTGTAAAATGTGACCGGCCAGGGTCACAAAAAGTTAGTTTGAGGAGAGACATTTCATGCTCAACACAGACCAAAGGGATGACATGATAGATAGCTATTACTTCTCTTCCTCTATTGAAATCTGCTTCCAAGTGAGAGCTTTGCAAATCCAACTTTCTGTCTCTTTTACCACCCACTGCTCTTTTCAAAGGGCTGGTGAAAGTGACAAATTAACACCTTCAGCCTTGCATTAAAAACCCACAGTGCTCGTTCTTGTGCCCAGCTGGACTTGTTTAAACACTGTAGATGTTAATTCAACAGTGGTTAAATTGCTGCGGATGACAGAATACACTCTCAGGCACAGCTACTGTACAGTATCTCAAAAAGAATTAGGTTCATGAACGTGTGTGTGTGTGTGTTTGTGTGTGTGTGTAAAATAGTATTTAATGTTGTTTTTTTGTGTGTAAATATACAGTTTTAACCAGCCTTTTACTTCACTAGGCTTAATGTAATCATGAGAAGGACCGAATTATAAGGGCTACAGGGTATGAAAGCAGTTATCTGTATCTGTATAAGTTTTAATGTGGAATTGCATGTCCCATGATTTTACCTTTTGTATAATAAGTGGTAATAAAGTGATGCTTCATTTTGCTCAGCATATTTGTGGTGATGTCTGTAAACAACAATATTTTTTTCTTAAATGAATGGAACGGCTGAAATATCTCATTTAAATTGGTAGAAAAACTCAGTTTAGGCAGCCAGTTTGCATTTAGTTACTGATCAGTAATTCTTAGGGTGTCACAGAGCATAAGGGGCTAAGGAGATATTTGTGGAGACACTCTAATCCTAAGTAATGTAGTGTAATGTAATGTAGATACTTATTCCTTTTTCCCCTTATATGTCATCGCTGTCATACAAAAACCTTGTATCTCCAAAATGACAACTTTACATGAGAAGCTTCCTGACTTTCAATGGAAGTCATGTAAAAAGATTTAATACTCAGTCCTTTTGGAGCATTTCTACCGGTCAGTTCATCATGACATTTTCACACAATGCCAGATTCAACCTCTGATACAAGGTTTTTGCATGACCGCACCAGTATCATGATGTCTCTGAACACAGAGAAATGGGAAAAATAAAGACCAGCTTGTCAGCAGTCCTAGAGCAGTTATGCCCTAATGCAGAAAGGCATATTACACACTAAGGTGTATTACTCAGTAACTACAGGGACATCTGTACAAACTGGTGGGGCTATTCTTTGGTAATAGAAGTTTGTAATTACACTTTCGGCTTTTGTAATTACACGTAGGCTGCTTAAAGGGTTAATTGTAATTGACTAGAAATATAATGAGATCTCATTTTAACACCATTTAGTTAATGTAGTGATATGGTGGTAACTTGTATTTCTAACAGATAAACAACACATAAGTATTATTAAGCTGCTGTTCAATGGACTTCCAAAAACCCTTGCTGCAGCTAGTGGGACTCTTTTGTCTGTATTGATAGATCTAGTCAGAAACACCCTTCTGCATAATGGGTCTTTCCTCAACAAGAGAAGGAATCAGACTTTTCTGCTCTGGCCCATATCCCTTTATAACCAGGCTCCTTTGTGAATGGGCTAGGCCTAGCAGAAAACGCCAATGATATACAAATGTGTCTAAGATAGAGAAAGCTCAGAGCAACACTGAATTGGTCCTTTCTTTGGAGCTTGCTGGACTGAAGTCATGGGTTTTGGGAAGCTGACTAAACAGATGTGAGCGACTCTGGATGGAAGACTAAGGGACCCGTCAGTGGGCCCCTCCCAGAAGGGGGACAATTAATTGACTTTTAAAACAACTTCTTTTCTTCTCCCTCCACACTTCTACTTGGCTGAGCAGGATTCACAAATTGCTGTCTTAGGCTTTTTTATGGCGACTAAATAGCTGCCAATGAAAGTGTAAATGACCCAAGAGTGAATGCGCACCTCACAATAGCACCACCGCCGCTAGTCTCTGGCCGACATAATGATCATTGTCATCACGGCTGTCACCCAGGAGGCTCTGGGGCCCATGAATGTAGAAGGGTGAATTCAAGGAAGCTGGAGGGACCAGCTCTCGTTTCTATTGCCTTGTGATTGCTATCTGCAGTGGAGATTAGCCAGTTTGACAAAGTTAACTCTCTGTCTCAATGACGGGCCTCTCCTTTGGTATCAACCATCAGCTGAACATATTGTCACTGTCACGCAAAAACATTGTATTTCCAAATTGCCAACTTTACTGGAAGTCACTGTAAAAAGATTTTATTCCAAGTAATTTAGGAACATTTCTATTGGTTCATTAATGGAATCTTGACACACTGTGAAGAACAACTGCCAAATTATGTAAAAAGAGAGAAACAAGGGAAAATGGAGATGTAAGGGATAGTTGTTGTGTGACGACAACAACATAATGATAAATGTGTAGACACAGGCTGGTTTTATGACCACTGCTCTATTAGGGTTTAAGTCAGAAAAGAGGAAAGCTTTTTTAACCCCTTTTATATACTGTATTTACATTATATTATATTCTATTATATTATATCATATTATATCATATTATATTGTATGGTCATGAAATAATTAAATGTTGTTTAAATACTGAACACAGGTTAAATGAAAATTGAATTAAATATTTAATAAAAAATAAAAAATAAATAAATGACACAAGGGTGAAAAATACAATTTGTAAGAGAATATATAATTTTATAGAGTAGTAACTTTAACTATAGAAATGATCTATTATTCATAGGTTTGCAATTTTACAGTTTTTATAATTTTACAGTTTTATCATTTTATAAATTGATCTCAAATCTACAAAATCTAAGAAACATTTGTACTTGCTGAGTTTTGCATACTGATACATATACATATTAATGCTGTGAGTTTCAAACTTAAACTTAAAAAAAATATTTATTTTGTTTATTTGTTTATTTATTACCCTTTGTGTTAATCCTTCATGCTGATTGGACCAACACAAATGATCCAAAATGACAGATGATTAGTGGGTAAAATCCCTTTCATGTTTGTTTTAGACCTTTTGCGATGAAATTATCGAATAACATATAGACAACTGTTGCACTGTTCCTGTTTCTGTCTCTGTTCAGTTTCTGTCTCATACAATGTCAAAAATCAGAAATGTATAATAATGGCTAATATTACATAAGGCAACATCAAAATTGACTTCTGTGTGGCACTTGCTGATATGCAGAATGAAAGCAATAATTGAAATTAAAATTGAGCCTTATTAATTCTTGTCCTTGGTCATACAAGGCACCATTCATTTAAGACATTTAACCCCTTAACACCCCAAGGCTTATTACACAATAAGGCATATTATTCAGTAACTACAGGGTGTTCTATGCAAACTGGTGGGGCTATTCTTTGGTAATAGTGTGTCATAAAACTTTAGGACTGCCGGTGGGTCATTGGCCATTTAAGGGGTTAAAGGTGTATTGACTTATATTCCCTCTCATAAAGTTACCATTTTGGTATAGCAGTGTAAACACACCCGTCTTAACAGCCAAAACCCCCCAATACAACAAAACACCAGTAATAACAGCACACAGTGATCAGATTTCAGTCTGACTAACCAGAAACACATTTGACTATCCAGTGTAAATGAATGAGGCAAAATTCTTTGCAGGATAAAATCCAGATGCTAGTTACATGAAGTGGTCAGGTGTAAACAGGGTCAAAATGTCTACGTCAGATTAACGATGGATGTTTGTAAAGTGCAGAATTGTTTACAGTCATGTGGTTACAATGATAAATTCTCATAAATTGAACAAATTACCAAATAAAAAACTGAGTAAGTGGGTTTTAAGAAAAAGCTTTTGAAGAAATGCTCCTTATACTGAAACATAAAGTTGGTCAATATTCTAAGTACAGATGACATCTAAGATACACTCAAATAAAACAGATAGTGTATCACAATAATGATAAAATATCATCCTCTTTCCCACCTATACTTCTAAACCTCCCTGTAAGAATCTGTATGCATCAGTCAGCTTCATGAATGATCACTTCATTTAGTTTTCAGCGTAAGTTCACTCGCTATTGTCAAATCCAGCCCGAGGCACTTCACCCCAGCCTGAGCCCCATCTGTCAGACTTCCCACATTGGAGGCAGTGGTTTTAGTGGGGGAACGGGCCAGGGATCTCAGGGGAGCGCTGCGCCCCTGGCCCGGAAGGCCGGCGGGAGTTCTCCCAGCAGGCCGGGTAATTGGTTTAAAGTGCCGCCTGCCAAGCTTTCCCATGTGGGCCACTGCTGTGCTGCTGCACAATATGGAACAGCATGATACTCAACACTCGGCCTATACATTCACTGCTCTTGTTCCACACATCAGCCAGAGCCACACAAAAGCCAAATCTGATATTGCCTTCCACTCCTATAGCTGGAAATGCCTCCATTCTCCTCTCGCCTTGTTTTGGTAATTGAGTTTTGGTGCAACCTCACTGGCAGAATTTTATTCGTTCAATTCATAAGGTAATGAGGAGCGGAATTCACCCATAAACATGCCGCAAAATGATTGTCAGCCTTATTGGATACACCTGGCTCGGTTTTCAGTGCAAGGCTTTAGCTCCCATGCTATTTTACTAACCACTTTTAATCCGCCGAAATGCCGCTGACAGGATTCATCCTTTCCGCATAATCTCCTTTATCTTACCGTTTCAGACACTGGCTACTCAGTCCTGCCAAAGCGCTCAGTCTTGAAAACCTTTTAACGAAACATAATGTGGACAAAGACCAGCAGATGAATTGTAATATGTGGTTCTTTGTTCATCAGAATTAGCCTGCAGACTTAATTAAGCAGCCAAAAAGGCTTTTGCTTTCCATATTGTGTGTGTTTTGGCAGAAGAAGAGGTATCAGACAAAACTACTGGTAAATGCTGTCTTATGCAAAAGTTTTGGCACCAATTGCAAATGACAAGTTGACATGTTTTTTGGTTTTCCAAGAGTAAATAAGTCCACATGCTATACAGAGGCCCAATTCTGCACATTCTAAAGCATGATTAGTGTTTATTTGTTTGTAATTTAAAACCACTGTTATTTTTTTTTTAACTTAATTTTTGGTTAATTCCAGAAAAGAAATAAAAAACGTCTTAAAATATAATTTAGAAACTTTGTACAATTTATACAGTATGTATTTTTAAGAAAGTTAACAAAACATCATTTATAGAGGGATGACCAGCATTTGCAGAACAATATTTTAGTAATTATTTACGAAAAGAATAAGGGTAGAAAATACTTCAGAATGCATACTATTAAGAATGATTATTATTTGGAAGATTCACACTGTACTCATACTAAGTATTATCAAAACTGAGTACTTGTATATAGTAAAAGTAAAAAACATATTTTCATCAAGACCTGCAAAAAAGCTTGCCAATCATCTGAATTTCTATGCATTTTATTTTACAGTTCTTTTAACAAAATTCATAACAAATAACAAATTCATATGAATGTACAAAAACAATGTGTTCGTCTTAGTGCAAGGAAGTAATACTTTTTTTAAATAAACAGATAGATAATTAGATAGATAATTTGTAGATGCTCTTTTTGACTTAAACTAACATTCTAAATATGTATTAAATGCAACTGAGCATGAATTAAAAAGTATTCTATTCTATTACACTTATACCTAAAAGATAGATTATTCTTAATCTTAACAAAATTCATTCATTTATTCATTTATTTATTCATCTACTTCTTCCTGGTAAGGTTGTCATTAGACAATCATTAGACACAAGGCAGGAATACCCCCTAGACATGACGGTTGTCCATTGCAGGGACTGCAGATAATTTGTTAATCATTTTAGCACGTGTAAGTTATCTGAAGGGAACTCTTAAAATAAGTTCAAAATTTCCACAGGATCCGCATCTTCTGATCTCCAAGCAGAAGTCTAGAGCACATGACAGAGAAAGAGTTAAATGTACCTGCCTGTAAGATGTACTGTATTTAATATCAGAAAACGTTTTTCTGTCTGTATGTGTAGCACTTCACAATGCGTAGGCCTGTTGAAGACGTACCGTACTAATGCAACTGCAATCAACGACCCAGCAATGGGTCCAACCCAGTAGACCCAGTGGTAGGCCCAGTAGCCAGTCATCAGAGCCGGCCCCATTGCTCTGGCAGGGTTCATACAAGTGCCGGACACACCACCCCTATAACCAGAACACAGTACAATAACTGCATGACTCTTGTAAATAACATAAATTTCACAGACCCTAAAATTGAACCCTGTGGGACTCAAAACTAAATATGCTAAACCTTAACCAAATAATTCATAGTAGTTTCTGCCTTAATAACTGGATTAACAACAGAATAATAAACCTACGGTTCAAAAGGTTAACAATCCCACAACAGCTCTTTCAGTAGTGGTTCACCTTTGAGGGAGCTTGTCCAACCCACAAGTTGTTACAACATTATCGCCCTTGCTGTAATAATGTAGGCTGCTTTGTGATAGAATATGTGTGATATATGTGATAAAACATGAACATATAAATACTAACATACACCAATTAGCCACAACATTAAAACCACTGGCAGGTGAATTACATTACACTGATGTTGATAATGAGCTTGTTCTTTTGGTGGCAGTGAACTGTAAGTTCTTGTAGTTGATATGTTGAAAGCAGGAAAAATGGGCAAGCATGAGAATCTAAGAAGAACAAGCGGTGAACCAGTGACATGGTCATGGACACGCAAGATTCATTGATGAGATCGCAGGAGGCCCCACCTTACAACTTACAGGACTTAAAAGAGCATCTTGCTGCCAGATACCACAGGACACTTTCAGGGGTCTTGTGGAGTCCATGCCTAGACAGGTCAGAGCTGTTTTGCTGTGGCATGAGGGAGACCTGAATATTACTGAATATTACTCCATGTAGTGTTATGGCTGATCAGTGATTTATTTCACTGCATATTTGAATTATGAATGTGTACATTGTTTGTAAATGTGTTTTTGCTAGTGTGGACCACACCCTGAGGTGGAAAGGGAGGGAAGACTTTGAAATGTTTTGCCAAGGAGTCTGGGTCAGCTTTTCTGTGGTGTGCATGTGAAGCCTGGCCTCCCTGTTAGAGTGGTGGTCTGAATAAGAGGGAGGAGACAGGGAGGAGGTGGGTGTGACGTTTGTAAGAATGGGGATTGACTGTAAGGTGTGGGTATATAAAAGGGATGAAGATCTGAAGAAGGAGGTGGTCCGAACCTCCACTAAGTGTATGGTACAATAGAGTATATTGTTTACATTATGAAAAATGAAGAAATTCTACTAAAGTACTTTTAGTAAAAATATACTATATCTTGATACATCAATACTGAATTTTGTCTAATGCACTCTGTGAAGAAAATACTGTGAATATAAATAAATACTCTTAACATAACCTTTACAAAAACAGTAAAAAATAAGAATGACTAATTGTTCTAATAATTAGTATTTATTACTAATAATCAGATCATTATAATTCTTATACATAATTATGTTTTTAATGTAACACCAATAATGTGCACCTTTATTTATATTGCTTACGTTTAAAAAAAGGTTATGACAACAAATTGAAATCAATCATTTTTTTCTGTAAATGTTTTTGAATTGTTGTTATTTAATGTATTTTATGTTATTTCATAATACAAATGGATACAGTCTCTAACCAAAATTCTGTCGACTCACCCTGCCAGTACACAAATAACCACAGTGCCGCCAACCAGGAATGGAATTAGTGGGCTTTTGGTTTTGCAATTGACAGCTCCCAACAGCACCACCATGGTGACCATCCCCGTCATGGCAATCTCTCCAAAGAGCACCTGCAGAAGCTGCTCCTCTGACTGCAGGATGGTGAAGGCTCCCCCGTGAGCTTTGGCATAGTTTTCATTCGATGTCATCAGCTTCAAACAGAAGTGAAAAAAGGTGTCGAGCTAATGTCAACAAATGTTATGGCTTTACAAGCCCATTCACTGCCTGTTTACAACCGTGGGTTCTTCACATTGTCTCAGGCACTCTGCTCTTTTAACAGCAGTGTTAGGTGGTGCTGTGACCTGCTTAATTGCTGTATTGACACAACACACTGGGTGTGAACTCACAGAGGTCATGTAAGTCTACAAAAGTCTCACTTTCGCCATAGCAGCGCCAAGCAAACCTCCAGTTAGCTGACAGGCCACGTAAGGCACGATCAGGAACAGCTCAATGCCACCGCAGAGATAGATGGCCATGGTGAATGGGGGGTTGAAATGGGAACCACTGTGTATATATAGAGCAAAACATGTTAAAGAACTTGTATGGTAAAACACTGAGGTTACCTTAAAACCCATTGGATCAACTTTAAGAATGCTATTTGCTATTTGCTAATGCTATTGTATTTTCCTTCAAATGCATTATTAATTTTCATAATTCATAAAATCTCATATTTTATATATTTTTAATAATAATATTGTCTATCATATATATATATATATATATATATATATATATATATATATATATATATATATATATATATATATACACATGATATTCAGACTGAAACTATGCACACTTGTCCAGTTATCCCAGTAATATATATATACACACACATATCTCAATCAGCCATAACATTAAGGCAAGGCATCAGATCCTTGTGAGTTGTGAAGTGCGGCCTTTATGGATTGCTTCAATGAGCCGTGGGCGTACATGACCCTGTCGCTGGTTCACTGGATGTCCTTCCATGAACCACTTTTGGTGAGTGCTATTCACTGCATACCACAAACACCCCTCAAGGCCTAATCAAAAAGTCCTTGTCAAAGTGGTTCGGATTTCTTTGCCTGCCCATTTTTCCGGCTTCCAACACATCAACTGAACAGATGCCATTGTTCAATACTGATATGATCAACGTTATGCACTTCACCTGGCAGTGGTGCTAATGTTATGGCTGATCAGTGTATATAACCAGTGTTTATTGTACGTGATGCAGTGTGTACATCACTTCCACCTAAATGGAATATGTCACATTTTTGCAATTACAAATAAGTGTTGACGTAACGTTTCTTAATGCACTTTTTTTGTAAGGGTGACACTGATGTGCACATTTGCGGCAGGCGCATTCAACATTTTTATAATCTATATTATTTGTTTTATTTAGAATAGTATAATTGCAGTATGCCATTGAATAGTATGCTTTTCAGGTCATTAATTTTAGTTGTCGATCCCTGAATCCATCCCTGAGTATTATTGTTACTGTTACTATTTTTCACTGATACTGTATATTAGCAAACAATGAAACGTGTGGAAAAAGACTACACTCAGATACATCCTTCTTGCATTGCATTGCAATGATTTTGGTCTTCTTACCTCATCTCTGCCATGCATGCGATCAGGACAGCCACTGCCAGCCCATGTACCAGTGCGGGCTGCAGCCTGCCGGCCGTCTCCACGTTCTCAATGACCGACACACAGCCAATGAACACAAACAAAGTGGTGCCGATTATCTCAGCTATACAGGGCTGGAAAATTCGCTCAAACCTGTTAGGACCTCTCACAGGTTCTTTTCTGGGGTTGTCTATTAACGGTTCCATGTTGTCCATCTCAATCTTTTCTTCTGCCATTGTGTTGCAGTGCCAGTTGCAGCAGGAATCTGAGAAACTATAGGTGAGAATTATGCCACCGTGTCCCAAGACCTAGGCTGGGCTTCTGTTAGTCATTCGAACCTTGACAGGTTCAGATAAGCATAAAGAATAGCAGTCATCGCCTTTGTGGTTCATTCAGGGTGTGGAGGACCTCCCTAAATATCACAGAGGATCGGGTGCACAGTGTGCAGCTGTAGCACAGCTCGGGTTTTTAGTTCTCACCTTTCATATGGTGCAAAATGATGATTAATAAGAGGTATAGTTACAATGAGATAAGCATGTTTTATATCATCGCTGTCACACACAACCTTGTACATCCAGCTTTACAGCAGAATGAGAAACACCTTCTTAATTTTCAATGGATGTCAATGTAAGATTTTATTCTAAGTAATTTTCAAGCATTTCTATTGGTCCATCAATCGTGGATTTTTGACCTTATCCAATTTTTTGTTAACATTTCAGTCAATTATTTTAATATGATTTTATGTTTAGTATGTCTAAATGTTTGTGGACACCCCTTCTAATGAATGCATTGAGTTACTTAAAGTTTCACCCATTGATAACATCCAATACTTTTGGGATGAGTTGGGGAGTTGGGGATGAGGTGGGGTGGTGATCATCTAACATCTTGACCTCACTAATGCTCTGGTCACTGAATGCAATCAAATCCTCACAGCAGTGCTCCAGAATCTACAGTAGTAGAAAGCCTTCCCTGAGACAGTTACTCCAACAAAAGCAGGATAAACTTTTTTTTAATACCCTTGATTAAACAGTGAAAGAGTGGGTGTCCCAGCAGTTTTGTCTATATAGTGTACCAACACACCTGGATGTACATGATGCAAAGAAGAATGAAGTCAACACAATGGCACACAATTAATTCATAGCAAATAACACTCGAGCTGGTAAGTCACATCAGATGTGAGGTTTCCCATTTAAAATGATTAGGTATGATCTGATATTCAGTAAAAAGTTTTCCCATTTTGTTTTTATTTTTATTTATTTCAAGTATTATTTTAAATTACAGAGTCAAGAAAAAAAGGTCATTCACTAGTATTGGCACATTTGAATATTGCCAGAGATGATAAAGAATAGGAAGGAATTTTATATTTACATAAACAAAACAAAACTATCTAAGAACACTACTCATCTTTCTTCAGTAGGGCAGCTATATTTGTTTATTCCACACTAATAAATAATTAATAAGGAAAATCTAAATGTTAGAACGAAACTTTACACTTTTGGCAAGAACAAGAGGTGTTTTACACTCAAACCTGACTCAGGTGTCATTGATACACCTGTCTGATGATTATTTATATATTGGAGTATAACTAATTGCATCATATCTTCCACCATATAAAGTTTTTACACTGCACATAAACAACCTATCAAGAGTGGCAATCACTAGTTCATTTAAAATGAACCTTTTTAAATGAAAAACGAAATCTTCTCAATGAAATGAAATGAAAAAAGTCTAACTGTCATGTGAGGGAGGTCAAGAAGATTTGTGAAGAACATGTAAATTCTCCCTTTTGACGTTCATCAAGTCTTAAGGACCAATAAATACAAATTTGGATCTGTGGGCCTTGTTTTGCAATGTGCAGAGATAGTAAGTGCATGAGTCTTAAATAAACATGGAGAAAAGTAACAGGGCCTATGTTGCTTTGGTGTAAAACCGAGAAATTCAAGCAACGTTTCAGAGGCATACAGTTCAGGATCACAGGTTTCCGAATAGTTCTTCGTTCTTTGGCAACATAAAGAGTTGAAAACACTCAGATGTGGGCAAGGACTGTCTGGAAGGTCACTTCAGAAGCATTCTGATCTTCTCATCACCCAGCATCAATCTGGACAAAGACCAGGAAGTCAGTGTTAAAGACGTGTGGCATGTATAAAATGAGGCTAATGCTATCACTTTAATGTGCAATGATTTCACGGAAATAAACAAACAGAAAAAAGCATGCTGCGTGTGTACCTAATGAGAGCTCCCGTGATCAGTGCTCCAGCCATTGGCCCAACCCAGTAGATCCAGTGATAGGTCCAGTAATGTGCCACTGCTGCTGGGCCAAATGCACGAGCTGGGTTCATGCAGGCTCCAGAAATCGCTCCTCTGAAGGGCAGAAGTGAACACACAGTTAATCATATACAATAACACATAATGAATCATATATATACATTAAATAAACAATTATTCTTTTTAAAAATATATATATGTGCTTTAATATATAAAGGCATTTGCTCATTTTAATGGTGTAACATGTTCTGTAACCAGCCTATATGGTTAACTTCTGCTACTTGTTTAACATCATAACAGGGTTGCATTACATGGCTTATGACTTCACGAAAGGCCTACATTACAAAGGTATAACGGGCTTAAAAGGGTATCACATAATAGTAATTCTATATTACAAAGGTATTCCTTGCGTATAATGGTGTAACTTTGTAATAGGCCTGTTTTGTAAAGGCTGACTTACAATGCCATGATTTCACAGCAGGTCCATATAATACATGCATAACTGGTTTACAGCGATGACTTAATAGTGGTGTGGTATAATGTACATTATAAAGGTATGATTAGAATACAGTATACATGTATAATGGCATAACCTAATGCCTAAATTACAAGGTTAAAACTAACTTAATAGTAGGCCTACATTATTATTAACGTATTAAGGTATTATGAACCTTTAAATACTATAACTTATTATATGCTGATATGATAACCAAACTGATGTTAGTTACTATCCTACCCCCCACATGCTAGTAAGAAAAGCCACTTCCTTGCTTGCCTTAAGCTCAGAGTGAATCACTGACTGGCCTGACTAATGCTAAAAGTTGGATCCCTCTTCACTTCTTTATGTTGAAATAGAATTTGTCAGGTCAACCACTACTGAACTGCTCTAGGTATGTTTTCAAAGATCTAACTAATCGTACAGTCACCTCCCCCATACTCCAACCCCCAAGATAAGACACCCCCTCTGAATCGTGATTACACATAAAGCTTATACAGCTTATAAAATGTCCATAGGAAAGTATTGCCAATGGAATGGGCTC
This sequence comes from Salminus brasiliensis, assembly GCF_030463535.1. Classification (NCBI taxonomy): domain Eukaryota; kingdom Metazoa; phylum Chordata; class Actinopteri; order Characiformes; family Bryconidae; genus Salminus; species Salminus brasiliensis. The sequence continues at coordinate 24,436,995 of NC_132889.1, read as the reverse complement.
AGTGTATAAAGCCCCCCAGAATTGGACTGTGAAGCAGTGGTGCTCTGTTCTCTGATGGATAATGATGGAGCTCCATCCAGTACTCCAGTGACCTGACCTTAGTCTTTTTTGGCTAAATGCAATCTAATCGAGTGCAAAGGCTCTTTATAAGGGTAAAGACCATTGCTTTAGCACAGAGAAGACAAACTCCTACTTGATTTTAGAAGAAATGATAATGAGATCATGTGGGTTCTTATTGTACCTAATCTCTCATACAGTAACAACAGGTTCATTAAAGATGGTGAGCTAGAATGACATGATGAGAATGAAGTCTATTGTATAAACAAATGTATATGTACAGAGTGCAACAATGAAGATGTATGTGGTCTGTATAGGTGTGTTGGGCTTTGCGTACATAGGCGTGACACTAAACAGTAGCGGGTCTGTACATTTAAAGAGTAAATGATTGGATTATAAGCTTCTTTTAAATGCTCGGGATGGATTTTTTATGAGTGACTCTAATCTTATCAGTAATGATATAACCTGTTTAATTATGTAACTATTGAGATGTTATTCTTCTGCCTCTGGTTTATCATTTTAATAGTATGGCTATTCCATTACTTTAATGGCTCTAAATGTATGCTAGTATAATAAATTGTAAAAGCAAATATAGTGATAAAGATAAGATCATAAACATCTTTAAAAACCATCAATTACCACTAAATAGGGCTCATTATTTAGAAGGCAACAGGTCCCTATTATGTGTTTCATAATTGATCAATAATTTGTTCAGGTTTTATGACTGAATTAATAATCCTTAATAAACTCGTTTTAAAGCATTCATTAACCCCTTAATGCAGAAGGAATATTACACACTAAGGTGTATTACTCAGTAACTACAGGGACTTTTGTACAAACTGGCGGGACTATTCTTTCATAAAACTTGAGATTCAGAAATTTGTAAATTGTTCTGTTTGAGTCAAAGAATGCTTGCTGATGTGAAACTAGTGAGTATAATGTCATAGATTTTTTTGTTGTTGCCTGATTTACTGGATTGAGTACATCCACAGTTTATTATGCTGATTATTTGCTAGGGGAATAAGGCCAAAGTTTCGATGAGACAGGGAGGTAATGGTGGTGGAGAATGTAATACAGTGGTTAATATTAGAGTATTCTTCATAACTGGGATTCTTCATAGCTGAGCCTAAATAGTATAATTCTGCCATAATGGTGGCAATATTGATACAAAGCTGTATAAAGAGTGGAAGTTTCAAAGTTCAGCATTCCAGGTAGTGCGTTAAACCTTAAATGACAAAAGTATATTTTACTATGTTGTATACAAGTTCACTTGTTATTTGAGGTTTTTGAGAATTTGATTATTTGATTATTATTTGTCCTTAGAAAAAAATGGTCCCTTAGAATGAAAAACAGCTGAGAGCTCAGTACACCCCCAAAATGTACAAACACCCAGCCCACTACCGAAAGAGCAATTTTCAGGTAGCTAACCACACACCGGAAAAAGAGGACAAGGGGACAGTAACACTATCAGGTAAGACTTGGAAATAATTACAAAAAATAATAAAATGTCAAAAACAAAGCTATGCTATGGTATGCTATGCTATGCTATGCTACATGGCGGAATGGTATAAAATATGCATTGAATTTAAAATACTAATTTGCATTTATGTGTCAAATATTCATGAATCGCCTCACATATATTCATACGTGAATCTTTGATGTATTGAAAAATGATAAGTGGTGTTTACCGACCCAAATGTTGCGTGCAAAAAGATTTTTTCTATCAGGCAAATAAAGACCAGCATGTCGTGTGCAGCTCAACCAGTGATAGAGATGGGAGGAGCTGGAGGAACTACCACGATGCAGGTGAATTTCTGTTATGCAATGTTGTTAAACAATGCAGATATTGCAGGATAAGCCCCAGTATGAATGAGTGTGTGGGAGTGTGCTTCTGTGCTCTAGTTCTTTGTATACTCCATTTTTAATGATGACTGCAGTCTCAGAATTATTAAAGAAGAATCCCTCATAATAGCACAGAGCAAGAGTGCTTGAGATAAAACACATCCAATACCTGGGCTGGCTAGAGCTTTGCTGACTGTGACATTTGATTGCATGTTAGAAACAAGTCAAGAGAGTTGTCCAAAAGGATCAGAGAAGATATCGTTGCCTTCTGTAGCAAGGAAAAGATACAAAAGAGAGCAAGGGTACTAAATGTTTCTGGAAACATAATGGGCAAGTTCAGAGTTTAAGGAACACTGGCTACACTACCTGGACATGGATGAAAGAGGATGCTAGCATTGGCTACCACCAGATTCCTGAGAAGCAGGAATGAGCATTGATAATACCATTGAATCAATGCGTTAATGGATTTATTTAATACAAAATAAAGGCTTTTTAAGTGGTTTTTGAGTGATACTATTAAGGAGCCACTTGAAGAACCTTTATTTTGTATTTAAAAAATCCATGAACCCATTGTTTCCAATTTCAGATAGGTCCACTGTATAATTTGCCAATATTATTATCGACTCTCATTTCCAAATGTAGTAATAAAATCATTCTCACAAAATGAGAATCAGTAATAATACTGGAATTTCTTTCAAGTGGTTCTTTGTTGACAAAGAAGAACCACTTTTGTTTCCATAAAGAACAACGTGTGTAATAGAGATCAAGTTCTCTATTGCATTGCATTACATGACACTTCTGAAATAGAATGTACTCGGGTTTATTTGACAGACGTCTGACTGTGGCTCAAAGTTCTCCAAGCGTTTGTTCTGACCTGCCTGAATGATATGCTGCACCTCCGATTGAAAGCATGCATCTGCAACAATACTGCCACCACAGGCCAGATAAAGTTTTCAAAGGGAAAGCCCTACGTCATTCGGTTTCGTGCGTTGAGAATAGCCATGTCACAGTTGACTCATCACTATTGTAGTAGTTGTTCACCCAAGTGGTTAAAATGAGCATGATGTTCTTTTGTACCTACATCCAAACACACAAGCACCTAGCACAAAGGGCTTTGATCTTATCAGCCACGCAAGCCTACACCCCGCTGATAGCTTTCTACCCTGAGGGCTTTGACCCTATCAGCTGTGCTTGCCTACTGCTCGCTGATAGCATTGGGTCTTTGTCCTGCTGAGGCCAGTGCAGATGCTGTAGGTCCAGATGTTGAAACGCACCACTGCAGAGATCACTTTTCTTAGCTTTACCTTCAGAGAGCTATTCTGATAAGAGTCAGGCTCATGGAATCAGTAGCATAACAGACTGGAACAACTATTTAGTCATTTGTAAAATGATTCACACGTGATTATGTAATAACCAGAATTGGAAAGCTGCCGATATGGACCATTTTCTCTTGGCATATTGTTTAAATATGTCATATTTACACACAGCAAATGAAAGCTTATTTTAGAATCACAAAAATAACAGTGAAAACTGTATGCAATGGAAATACACTATACGTATAAAAGTTTGTGGACACCTGCACCTCTCCAGTTTCTTCTGAAATCAAGGTGTTATAATAGGGAGTTTAGTTTTCTTTTTGCTGCAGTAACAGCCTCTACTTCTCCGCAAAGATCTTACACTATATTGTAGAACATTGATGGATTTGATGGCATTAGTGAGGTCAGGTACTGATAACGAATGATTAGTTACAGATCAAAAATGCCACTCAGAAACATTGCCTGGAGCTCTGGCACTCTAGAGAAGTCAATTCCACTGCTCCACTGCTGTTATACCGACACTGCTTTTCTATAGTGGTTAAACAAGCTGTCTATGCACAAGTAAATGCCTGTGTCAGTAATGGATACACTGTGAAGTAGCTGAGCTGAGTGTATGTGTGCTTTTTAAGCTTATCTCTGCTTGTGTGGTTAGTAAACAACATTCAGAAAAAATGCTACAGTTGAGGTTAGTGTTCTACACTCCTAAACTACATTAGTATAGAACATTAGGTTTTGTCATAAACATCCAATTCTTACTTTTCCACAACTTCTATTAAAATGTAACGACTGTGGGCAAATTCTAGCATGCCTGGTCATTGTAAATATTATCTATGGTTATAACAGTTCACAGTCTCCCCCTCCCACTACCCACACCTATCACTGAGCTAAAAGGGTCTACATGGCATCATGTTTGTGCACACAGTGGTGGTGATAGCACTAAAGGGGTCATTGCTGATCTGATGGCTTCTGCAGCATTAGAGACTGAAGAGTTATTTAGTCATTTGCATGATGAGTCACGCTTAATTACATAACTGCACTGTGAAAATAGAAAAGCTGTCCATTTGCATGTGGACTAAATATTTGCTTTGGCTGCAAATGGATCCATGGTTATGCTTTGTTTATGTGTTTAAAAATGAAAGTGTTTAACTGTATTGTTTTAAGATGCTATAATTGATTATAAGAAGCAATAAAAACAATTCACTTGTCAGATGATTATGAACTGTGACAAATTTCCTTCTTATAAAGTCAGAGGTTTACACCTCTTGAAGTGTCTGAACAAGAGCGAGGACATTAATAACCTACTACTGCACCACCACTGCAGCACTGCATTTTTGGTTTTTGGTTGGAGTCATGTGACTGCTGTGTCAAGCACCAAAATACTCTGGCTGTCAACAACTGTGTAGGTCAGGGGGGATATCAGAGTGACCAAGAGGAACAGACGCTAGAACAAACATCCTACAAGGTGAAATGGGTTTTGCCCTGACCCCAAGGAGAGCTATGCTTTCTTTCATTGGAACTCAAGGGAGTCATTCATTGAAGGAGTGAATAAATAAGAAAGCCTCAGACAGTCAAGCAGCTGGGCCTACAATGAGGCGGTTATTCTTCACTTGATCCTTTTTGTCACAATGTATTATTGTGGTTATAGACTACAACATCATTGTTGCACTAATATCTATCTATTCATCCATCCATCCATCCATCCATTCATCCATTTATCCATCCATCAATCCAGATAGCCAGATGGATTTAAAAAAACACCCAAAAAGCCAGTTCTGGAATAATATCTTATGGACAGATGAGACAAAGTCTCGAAGTCTACTTAACTGGCTAGTTACATTAGCATTTCAGTGTATGTGTTCATTTAATACTCACCCTGCCAGGACGTCAGCTGTGACTGTCAGCCCAATACAGAATGGGGCCAGCAGAGTACGTGTCTTGCCATTAACTGCCCCCATACACACAGACATAGTCAGGAACAATGTCATCACCACCTCAGCTACAATGGCAGGCCCAATCTGACCTCCATCTTTCACTGTGTTAAACGCACCACCAGATGTATTAAAGTAAGTTTGAGGTGGAGAGATAACCTAAGAAAAAAAAAACAGAAGAAGCATGTCAATACTTACAGTGCAGTAGGAAACTTAATTTCCGTTAGATCAAATATTGAAAATATGAATAGTAAAAAATAAACAGCATTCATATTTTTTCTTTTATATGATTTATTTTTTGTTGCATAATAAAGTCCCAATGCCTTTAGCTCCCCAATCTCCTCAATTTCCTATTTACCATGATATCGTTGAGCAGTGTGCATGCTCAGTGACGAACAAATATGTGATAAGACACAGATAAGCCAAGTCCCTCTAAGATAAATTGCTGAATGTGGTCATGTACGGTAACCTTTTAACATCAGGGAAAAACTAAACATTTTTGGTAACAAAATCATTTAAAGGGAAGTAAATAATTACCTACTTTGGCCAAACTTGCTCCAATGAGTCCTCCACATAGCTGTGCAGCTATATAAGGCAACAGCAGGATGACATTGAGACCCCCAACCAGGCAAACGGACACAGACACAGCAGGGTTGAAGTGGCCTCCACTAAAGGTGGGAACATTGCGTAAATTGAGCTGTTATTCAGAACAAGTACTTAAAATTTGGAATTTTGATTCTGATTTTGATTTTTTGTTTTAAAAAGAAAATATTAGCTTTCCTTGGTTGATGTGAACATTTGCTGGCAATGGACACCAGCAGTACTGCTTTCCATATGTGATATGGAACTATGGAAGTTCTCAAATTCTAATAAAATGCTCAATTAATATATTTTAGGGAGCCTGTCAGTCAACTCCCAAATTCCCACCCCACACGATCTAAATTTGTGTAAATATATATACTAATACAAATATGTGATGTTTGCTACATTAAAGATGTTGATTTTTTTAATATAGCTATAATAATATATAATAATATAATATATTAGCATCTATAATTGTGCAAATGTTATTCAGGAAAGAGGTACAATGCATATAGAAACTGCACCGCTTAAAATTCTTTAGTAGACTTTGTGAGAACACATTCTCAAAAACATGGTTCCTCACATTTTCTCGACTTGAATGTTTAGTTTTAATTGGTATAGAACTTTAAACTTAAGATGTGACTTAAGTCACACTCATCCACAATCTCCTTTACAAAAATGTTCTTCCAACAGGTTATATATTTGGGAACCAAATGTGCATCAGGTTTTATACAGACATGAAAATGGTTCTTTGACTTGTAACAATTGTGAAACCTATTGGTACCATATAGAGCCAAGGTTCTTTAAATAACCATATAAAGCATGTTTTCCAGAATAGTAAAAAAACAATTTAACCTGATGCAGCCATTAAGCATTCACAGCCTTTATTAAAGAACCCTTGAAGTTCCCCCTTTTCTTTGAAAGTGTGGCTCTTCAGTGGTTTTGCACCTGGGAACCCTTTTTGGGGTTCTTTATCTTTATCTTCCAGAGCGCAGTCTAAAAGAAACGCCCTCATTGCATCCATCATTGATGTCTAATCCCATACCTGATTTCTCCAAACAATGCAATGACGATGCCCAGGGCCAGGCCGTGTGCTAGAGCTGGCTGCAGGCTGCCAGTGTCCAGTGGATTCTCTATCACAGACATGCACCCAGTGAAGATGAAGAGTGTTGAGCCCACCAGCTCAGCCAGCCAGGGCTGGATGAAACGCTGGAACACGCTGACCACCCTATGCACCCTGGTCTCCTCTTCCTCTGCAGACTCAGTGATGGAAAAGCTACCTGGCTTCCACAGGTCAGTCATGGATGTGGCCTTTGACTCAGGCGTGTTCATGGTGGCTATAGATGGATGGAGTTTGCAGTGTGGATAAGCATGCCGACACAGGCCTGATAAAACATTAGAAAGGAGGAGGAGAGAGGGAGGAACCATCTTCTGTGCTGGCCTTCATGCTGATTGGTTTGGAGCTAGACCCTTTGGTCATGCTTCAAAACAGAGGCAAGCAATTCACCTTGGAAACACACTATCAGACTACAGTTCACAATAACTGTGCACATCTAGCTAATGACAAAGCAATGAAAGTCATAGCATTACATTACGCCAGCTGTCTACAATAATACTGGACTTTAAACTATATTATGAGCTTAAAGTGCAAACTGTAGGCCTTATTTAGGGTATTAAGATCCAAATCAGGTGAACTGTGTAGGAATGTCAACAATTTTATACATTGTATTGTATGTAAATTCCATACCTTCCATTTTTAGGGCCTCAAAAATACAAAACAACACAATTGGCTGCTTGGTTACAGCAAGGTGTGTGCCATTCCCTCATTTCACTTACAAATAAGCAGATAAAGACTTTAGTTGCTTTTAAATTTGGCATTTATTATGTGGAATTATGTGGAAATTTGGCATTTATTATATGGAATATATTGTTGTTAGTTCACAGGAAAAAGGTCAAAGAGCTGTCACTGCCTACCGTCACTAACACAAGCCATCATTAAGCTGATAATCCAAACAAAACAGCAGAAAGATAGCAACTTGTAGGGAAAATGCTTGGTACGTGGTGCATTCTTTAAAATAAAGGATTACTGAGTTCAGACACACAACAGCCCTAAAAACATGGAAAACAAGTGCGGTAGATGACACAAGAGCTATTTCCCTGGTGAATAAAAGCCCATTCACAGCAGTCCACTGGATGAAGAACACCCTCCAGGTACTTGTACCTGTGTCAAAGTCAACAATCAATAAGGCACTTCACCAAAGTAAATACACAAGTTTTACCACAAGATGTAATCCACTGAAAAGCCTCAAAAACAGGAACACTAGAGTCAAAACAAACATAAAAAACATACAAAAAATGTCTGTAACATTCTGGTAAAATATCTCTTGTACCAGAATGATGGGAAGAGAAAAGTATGGAGAAGAGATGGAACTGCTCATGGGCCTTTTGAAGGTTCTTCAGTTTGAAACTGTGGGGGATCCTCTTGAGGTGCTTTGAGGTTATGGGAAAGATGAAATCTGATTGCACTGTGCTTCCCAGTGCAGACGGACGATGACTCAAAGTACACTCTTCCATAGCAACGGCGATCACCAGACCTTAGTCGAATCAAGCATGCATCACTTAGCGTGAAACCAAAACTAGAACTTAAGTGAAGATCTGGTAGAGCATCATGAGGGTAGGAACCCTGCATCTGGTGATGTCTATGGGTTGCAAAATTCAAGCAGACATTGTTGGCAAAAGATTCCCAGTGCTTTAATGACAATTTAATTTACAGCATGATTGTGAGTTTCTCTAATTTCTTTTTGAGGGCCTAAAATGGGGGGCAGCTGTAGTTTTGAAGTAAAATGCTGCGTGGTGCTGCTTTAAAGATTAGTTAAGGCTTGGTCTTGAAGAGGACTCAATTTTTGTGGATCTTAAACTCGAGTCTCACTATGATTTGGTCCAAATGTATGTTAGGAGTCTTGCACAAAGGAATCAAATCCCAATATGCCACACAGAGGGCAGCTATTTTATTCACTGCCATCATTGCCTTGCTGCCTCAAGATGCTCTTGCATTCTAAGAGAATAATAGCCAACATAGTCACTGCAAAAATGTTAAATATAGCAAATTCCAATGACTTTTCTGATGAAGTCAAATGCCTTTTTTTGCCTTTACCTACACCAGTGTTTTAAAAAGAACAGCATGAATTCCACTGTACTCTATAAGACCCCCCCACCAGCCCCACTTCATGATCAAACTTTTTTTGGCCTTCTCTATCACTGGAATTAAGCATCATAGAACATCCTGTAGCATAGAGCATAAAGCAGTCACTCCTAATAAACCCAGAAACCCTGTTCACAGGCTGATACTTCAGTTCTTTACTCTCAATACTGCTACAATAACCATCAATTTTACAAACCCTATATCGGAACCTTGTGGGACGCCACAAAACGCACTAAACTAAATGTTTACCAAATTACCAAAAAAGAGTACATGATTTTTTTTTTAAACTTACAGTTTAATCATGGTTTAGATTTAGCAGAATGTAGTTTTAGGAATCTCGTGCAAGGCATCAAATCCCACCATGCCATAATGAAGCATGAATAAGGCATAATTTATAATGTTTAATAATTACCTGTTTGAAAGTGCTCGCTGGTTTCTGCTAGAGTTCACAAGTGGACTATGCCAGCTAACATTTATTGTACTTTAGTGTGAATAGAGGACCATTTTTAGCTTTCTTGGAATGACATCATTGATGACTTTACCTAAAAAAATACAGAAAAACTAAATTCTAAAGATTTTTTTAAATCAGTAACTTATTCAAGTAAGTAAACATAGCAGGAGAACTACTGTGTTAACATGGTTAACAGCAGGCAATTGTAAGGGGAATCAAGCTCTGTTTGCAAGAGATTAACATTGCTTTGGTAGAGGATTTAGTTGTGGTTTAGGTGAAGAGGGGAGGGTGGGTAGGACGGGTTCCCAAGTCAAATTCTGCTTAGCGCCCTAGGCAGCATAGGACCACTACTTATCAACACTACTGCTGTGAACGCTGAGCATACATACACATAACGCTGATCAGACATAACATTATTCCATTCGTGTATGACCTGAATGTATGGAATAATAGAGGTTTCTGTGTGTTCTTTTAACATACTAAGATGTACTATATGAATACTGGCTTCTGTTATCATTAGATCTAGATAATACTTATCTTTACTTATCTTACTCTAATATTGTGTTTCTATCAATCCATATTACGTATTAACCCTGAACAAGCAAAACACTGGATACACAGCTACAGGCTTTTATTGGACGGTCTTGCTTTTAGACGGAGTCTATTTGATTTTCTGGCTGTTTATTTAAAGAATCTGGTTGTTTTTAAGATTTGGATGAAAGCGTATGCCACCACTAATCTCAGCCTCAGTGCTCAGAGTGTCATAACACTATGAAGAATAGCTTTGAATGACTGCTTGCCCCATTGGTGCACAGAATTGAGCACTCTGGCTGACATGGGATGTGCAGTGTTTGGGTACTTGTGGAACACTGGACGACTGTAGACAATCTGTAAACACCACCACCAGTGCATAATTACATACAGCTTATTAGGGCACACTCTTTTTTATTCATTCATTTTTCCTTGAAGCTGTTTATTTTTACTAGTGGTGTCAATTTATTAAAACATTTCATTGCATTAATCATAACTATATTCTGTTATTAATTATGATTAATAGTGTGTTATGTCTAATAAACTGGCTAGAGGGATCTGTTTTTTTTCCCCTTATAATATCTCAGTGTAGTTTTGAGAACTTTTGCCTCGAACACGATGAAGCTCGGAAGCTTTAATAGAGAAAATGCTTCAACAACTTTTTAAGAGATACATGTATGGATCAGTCATTGGACTGGATTGAGCGAGCTAAGAGAGCAGCGGTTGTGTGTGTGTGAGAGAGAGATATGAGAGAATTAGTTAATTATTAGAGATTATTGCATTGCTGTGAGGGTTCGATTGTATTCAGCAATAAGAGCGTTAGTGAGGTCGAGATGTTGGATGATCACCAACCCACCTCATCCTTGGGGTGGGGGGAGGCTTTAAAGGATGGCTGTAGATGTTTGAAAGCAGCCCACAATGCTCTTAAAGGTTCTTTACATTTAAGGTGCGTCCATTTGGAAGCAGCTACTGAAAACTTCTAACTTCTAAACTTCTTTTTTTTTTTTTACAATTATTTATGTATATATTTTTTAAACCAAAACGTAGCAGGTTTTCATGGATCTGCAATTTTGTCCACAAAGCTGCTGTGGCACAAAGTTGGGGCCAAACTTGATGATTGTAAGATGATTAATTTTTGTAAAAAAAAAAAAGGTTAACACACTGTTGACAGCACTAATATTTATATATTTCAAAAGTCGTAGTCATAGTTTTGCATGGCCTCTTTAAGCATGACACTGTTGTATTGCTGGTGGATTTGTCTGTTCTGGTTGTTTTGCAGACCTCAGTAAAATCAATATTGTAACACATAATTTGTAACACACATGTGAAAATGTCTTCTAATATTATACTGTCAGCCTTTCTACTTATGTATTTTGTGATTGAGCCTGTGGTAAATAGGCCAAGTGGTCAATCCCTTATGAGCTAGATTACATGAACCAAATTTAGCCTTAGCCTAATGTGGAATTTCCAACAGTAATTTAAAGAAGGCACTGCAGTTCAGTCTTAGACTGGGCTTGATCCATGTCAGTGAAAGTGATTGTTTAAGATCCAAGCGTGTCCCTATAACTCCTATAATTTACCTGTAGCTAACAGCCCAGTCACAATGCACACTCCAATCACCTATATCCATCTCATGGACAAAAGTATTGGGACATATTCATTGTTTCTTCCGAAATCAAAGGTACTAAAAAGAGTTGGAATAGCTTTCTACTAGATTTTGTAGCACTGCTGTCAGAATCTGATTGCTTTCAGAAGCAAGAGCATTAGTGAGGTCAGGATGTTGGATGATCACCACCCCACTTCATCCCCAACTCCCCATTCCAGAGCACACAGTTCCACTGTCCCACAGCTCAGGTGAAACCTGAAGTAAATAAATGGTTTTATTGGAAGGGGTGCACATAAAGATTTGGACATATAGTATATCATATTAAACCATTTTTAAAAGCTCCTTAAAAAAAACATCTAATAATAGATGTGCCGTCACAGAGAAGGACCAGGCAAAGACCCATTTTAACAATCGAATGGTCGCGATGGTTCTACATGAAATCATTACCTTTAATAAAGAAGAATGGTTAAAAAATGTGTCGTTTTTTTGTCTGAGTAAATATTCAGAGAGCTCCTGCACAAAAAGGAAGAAGAATGGTTAACCCAGGGTGGCTGGAGAGGTTTGAAAGCAGCCCACAATGCTCTCCAAGGTCCAGTGACCATCACATTTAAGGTGCCTCTATTTGGAAGCAACTACTGGAAATTTCTTTCCAGTAAAACTTTAAAACAGGGGGAACCATTTAAACACAAGCACAAGTCTTTAAAAAAAAATAACAACAATCAAAAAAAACTTAGCTCTAAGTTCTAAGACTGGAGACCCCTGTTCTAAAGCAATTTCCCACAGATCCTCTCAAAAGACTGTAGGAACAAAAAGTGGCCAGCAGGTGGCAGCAGACTACTCTTTTATTAAGACTGTTCGCACTGTGGTTCATGCCCATATTGTATGACGTCACTGCCACGTTATCTCCATCTCGTTTCTTACTTTTTGACATAATTTAAAAGCTGCAGTTGTTTATTTCTAACAAATTTTCATGATAAACAGACCAATAAAAATATTCAAAAAAAAAAAAGAAAAAAAACATAGAAAGTTTTTTTTTCCTTCTCCTAAGGTTTCAGTTTTGGAGATACGATTTTTTTTGCATGACAGTGACCAATGAGTAACATACTTATTCATACATAACATATTTATTTATTTATTTATTTATTTATTTTACTTTTTCTGATTTTATTCCAGGTCATTGTCGAGCATTTCTATTGGTCTGTTTATTACGGAGGGCAATTTTGGAGTTACATTGATTGAAAATAAAATTGTAAACGAGATATTGTTTCTTTGGTTTTTTTGTGTGTTTTTGCTTTAAATCCTAGCAGATCTGATCCACATTGTTTTTTAGCAGGGTTGTGGGACAAAACTGGATCAGCTGTAGCAGCCACATTTAATGCTTTTCATGGCATTTGACCTCTGGGCTGCCTGTGGCCCACATGCAACCTACCATGTGAAATGTTTGTACAGCATTTTTATTTTGGGCCAAAACAGGCCCGACTGCAGCCAGCTGAGGCTGTGCTCCAACACTCAATATCCAGACAAAGTCATTGGGGTCACTCCAGCAGCAATATGTGGGCAAAATGAAAATGGTTTGGGTCAGAACTAGGACATGACTTGTTTGCTATGTGGAATCACGTTCCTGAATCTAGCTTTTGGTAAAGAGCCTTACTGGCGGGTGTTGTTGCATGCAACTGTGATAGATACGCTATACGCTGATAAGAGGGTCAAATGGCAGTCGTTGGGCCTCCTAAAGCATAAACCAGATGTGTTTATTGTTCATGAGTTTATCAGACATGAGCTGCAGGTTTTGATGACTGCTCCAGTTTGAGAGTGTAAACAGTTGGTCGAGAACAGAGACCATGATGAAGTCCAGACAATGACTCAGTATGTTCCATGAATGGTTGAATCCCAAATGGGGCCCTTTTTGACCATCCAGTGCACTACTAGGGTGTGAAAGCTAGCATTTCATGCCTAGAGGGGATTTCTGGTGGTAGCATAGAAACATCAGGAAATATTAAATGGACAGTGCATTGATTATAGCTTCAGCTGAGGCTTACTGTCATAGTACACTTAAAACTTATAGTGAACGAATAAAAGAAGGGCCTTATCATTCAGGGCCCAACCACTGTGGCATATAACAATATGACACCCTATCTCATATTGCCTGACATCTCATAAGATCCGAATCCACACTATGTAGTGCACTAGGGAGTATGGAGCTATTTGAGATACACCCAATTAATGTAGTTCCATATAATGACTGCCTGCTTTATTACAGTGTTATTGAAGTATTACACAAGTCGTGCTGGTTAACCAGCATGGTCATGATGGTCATTCTGATCATGCTGATGAACCACCTAGGTCATTCTGGTAGATTTTGGTAAATTAAACTTTTGTCATGGTCAAAAGCTAAGATGGTCAACCAGCTTAACCAGCTTGACCAGCATCAGCTGGCCAAAATCTTGCATGTTTTGCATCAATGTAGCACAATCTGAATACTCTTAATCTTCCCACTTTACTTTCAAAGAATTCAGAGAATGTTGTAGTAAACCTGCTGAAAAATCCAGCTCAAGACTAGCTTTTTCTGGAAGCTGGTTTTGGATGGTCAAAGCTGGTCATTCAGGCAAAAACACACACTATGCTGGTTAACCAGCTCTTGACCAGCTTAATGTATGTTGCATTTGATTTTGGTCATGTTTGGTCATACTGATCATGCTGGTCCGGCTGGTCAACCAACTTGGTCTTGATCTGTCATACTGGTTGTTTAGCTTGGCCAGGCTGATCTTGCTTGTAGACCAGTCTAAACCAGCAACCTGAACGAAAACATACCTTATGCTGGTCAAGAGCTGAACTGGTCAACCAGCTTAACCAGCTTGGTCAGCTTCAGCTGGATATTGTTTGCGCCAACATAGCACAATCTGAAACAATGCCCTTAATCTTCCCACTTTATTTTTGTAGATTTCTGAGAATGGTTGAAAGCACACCCTATGCTGGCTCTTGACCAGCTCTTGACCAGCATCTTGTTGCAGGTCAGCCTGCATGGCCTTGATTGGTCATACTGCTTGTTTAGCTTGGCCAGGCTGATCTTGCTTGTAGACCAGTCTAAACCAGCAACCCAAACGAAAACATGCCTTATGCTGGTCAAGAGCTGAACTGGTCAACCAGCTTAACCAGCTTGGTCAGCTTCAGCTGGATATTGTTTGCGCCAACATAGCACAATCTGAAACAATGCCCTTAATCTTCCCACTTTATTTTTGTAGATTTCTGAGAATGGGTGAAAGCACACCCTATGCTGGCTCTTGGCCAGCTCTTGACCAGCATCTTGTTGCAGGTCAGCCTGCATGGCCTTGATTGGTCATACTGCTTGTTTAGCTTGGCCAGGCTTGGCTGATCTTGCTTGTAGACCAGCTAAACCAGCAACCCCATATGCTGGCAAAGACTTAAGACCTGGTTAAGCAGCTGGTTCAGTTGAGCTGGCCATGCTGTTTGTTTCTAACAGGGATTTTACAGGAATGCAAACTGTAAAGCATGTAAAGGTAGGTGAGGAAACACAGGGTGTAGCTGTAAAGTGAGTGTGTGAAGTCTGTGAATCAGTGTAAGAGAGTTCCGCTAGAGAAAGGTGTCGTTGTGGCCCTGCCCACTTTACACAGCGCTCTCACAGCAGCAGGGAAGGGAGCAGCACTTCCTACTTCCAGCACTGTCTGAGGGGCCGGAGAGGAATGGAGTAGCAGTAAACGAAACCAAAGAGGAGAGCTTTCGTGTAGCCGTTTAGGAGTCCGCCCCCCTCCCCTGTCTCTCTGCTCGAGGACACGGGTCCGGGGAATGAACGTTGAGGGAGAGAGCAGCTCGGACAGGAAGCTCGACACGGCGCGGTGGGCCACAATGGCAGCGGCATGAGGGATTTTACTGGGGGGGCCTCGAAACTTCTCAAAGTTGGGACAGCTCGTGAAAAAGCATCGAGATGAAGAAGCAGTTCAACCGTATGAAGCAGCTCGCCAACCAGACGGTTGGGAGGTGAGTGTTGTGCTTGGGAGCTCCTTCACTACTGAAGGACTGCTCAGTCTCTGCAGGGAGTGCCTGCCTGCCTGCCTGCCTGCCTGCCTGCCGAAGTTCATGTAAACCGCCTGTGTGTCATGTTCTGTGGTAACCTTAAGAAATCTGTGAGGTCTGTGTGTATATATATATATGTGTGTGTTTATGTATGTATGTATGTGTGTGTGTGTGCACTTTAACCTTAAACCAGTTTCATCTGAGGGTGGGTAAAGTCAGCAACCAGTGTAAAGGTATGTAGGCTCATGTATAGGGCCCATCTGTAGCCTAAAGATGAGGTGTGGTCTAGTTTACTGGAGCCAAGACATGTTGCATTGAATTGCAGGCCTGCTGTATGTTTCTGTTACAAGCAAGTTACACCCCACAGGCAGTAGAAATGAAGGCAGGCTGACCCCAAAGGCCCACCATGACGTGACCCCAGTGTATCAAAAACAAAACCTCACAGTATGCATGGATCCTCGGATTCGGTTAATACAGATACCTGGCAGATATTACAGCTGATATTGCCTGACCAACATTTGGGGAAGTGTTATGGTTCTTGTTTTGTTATAAGTACAGATTCCTCTTGTGCTTTAAAAAGAAAAAAAACCTCAACCCAGTTACTTTCAACCCCGTTACACATTTAAATCTCTGTCAGTAAATGCTTGTTTTATTAGATCTGATGCTGAGGTTTCTTTTTTTAATGTTTGCAGGATCTACATGGTACTGTAGTCATGTCAAATCGTCCTGTGAAAGTGTCAGTGTCTCATTTGTCATACTATATTATCCTGTCCCCGAGATATCAGCACAACATGCAATGGAATTGAGTTATTATCATTTAGTCTCTATTGATCATACAGACGCTGGCCTGATACTGATTCTGCTATCAGTAAGTTCTACCAAATGCAGATCATAAGTATGAATACACCCTTCATAAACACTCATAATAACAAAGCCTGTGTAATTTGCCATGAAAATGGCCTTATCTCAGACACCCTGATGTTCATTAATGGAAACATCACCAGTGTATTTCCTGTATCCTCTACCACCAAGTGCCGACTAATCTCTGCTCAATGTGGCGCTGTAAAGACTTTTGACGTGGATGGCCCCATACTATCGGAGCCCCTCGCTTTGGCCCCTTTCGAGTGCTCCACTGGGGCTTCCCTGAGGCTAGTGTACGGATCTCCTTTCATTTTGGCTCATGGCTGAAGCTGTGTTCCAGTTCTTGTGCTCTGAAGTACTCTGAAGACATTTTGGCGGACATGGTAAATAATTTGGAAAAATGTGGAAGAGCCTGCTTTGGTCTTTTGCACATGAGTCAAGACCTACAGCAGACTAGAATATGCTTGGGGTTTTGTCAGAAACATCATGTGGTTCCTCCAAGGTTTGGTTTGCCGGTAGAGTCTCATCAGGTTTTTTTTTTTTTTTTTTTTAAGCTGGTGTAGCGGTTCACATGCACCTACTTGTCCTAGGCTTGACATTCCAAGGAAACATCCTAGTCGTGGCTATGGCATATAGATTAACTAAATAATAGCAGGCATCATTTATGTAACAGAGCTCTATAAACAGGAAGGTGAGGTGAACAAGGTCATTGTGCATGTGTGTGTGGTGCGTTTCTTTGGTTGGTATTTCCCACGACAGACACTTGTTTGGGTGGATTAAGGAAATTGCTGAACCAGTCTACCATAAATATCATGAAGGAACATGACTGAAGTCTCTTGTGGCTATTTGAAGAAGGCAGTCAGATAAACACATGCTTACCTGTGTTAAAGGGAAGGAAAAGGGATGTTTGAAACCAAGGGTGTTGGTCTCAAAGCTATTGTCTGGGGTGGGCAATATGATGATACAGTGGCAATGTAAAAGTTTGGGCCAAATTCTTTGTTATTGTGAATAGCTAAGCAAGTATAAGTACTTTTGGCAAGGATTACAGCTTGTAAACAAGCATTTGTGCAGATTTCTAACCATTATTTCTTGCAATAGGCATCTAGTTCTGTGAAATTCTTGGGCCACCTTGTGGGCCACCACCTTGTGGGCCACCACTCATTTAAAGTCTAACCACAGATTTTCAGTGTTTAGGTTGGAGGAATGTAAGGGCTATGGCAAACTCTTCGGCTTGCACCTCTTGACGTAGTCCAATTGGTCATGTTCAGCTTAGATACAGAAGTTCTGTGGGTTTCTTTCAGAATTTGCTGGTGTTTAACTGAATGCATTCCCAATACTGAAATAATTTTCAGCAAATGAAATACTATAGAGAGTGTTTCTGCTAGGATTTCTTCAGCAGTGGCGGCAGAACATCCAGCCACCACCCCCCAACCCCTGGAGATGGATGTGAAAAGTAGAGATGCACCGATCCGATACTAGAATTGGATATCAGTCCCGATGCTAACAAAATTAGCTGGATCGGGTATCAGATAATTAGTTTGATTCAAGGGGCCGACCCATTCACAGAACCCGACGGTATTCTAGGCTTCATAACTTAGACATGATACACATATCATAGCAAAAACTATGTAACCAGCATCTGCCCTCGACCTGCTATCAACATTCAGCGAGCAATCCATCTTGAAATATAAGGAGAACCGAGAAGGGAAGAGCTGCTAGCTCCTCTTTAGTCTCACAGACTTCTAATTACAGAATAAAAGTCCTGAGCCCAGACCAAACTGTGCAGTGGTACAGCACAGTTATTATATTTATATTAGTGACAAATAAATAGAATTTGGTTAAGTTATATCTGTGTTAATTTGTTATAGTTTGTTTTACAAAATTAGTAAAGTAATGATTAGGTCAATCCTGGTGCCTTAAGTCTCTCCCAGATGGTCAGGTATATGGTTTATTAATTCAACAATGTTATCCCTGTTTATTCTTAAAAATCAAACATATTTTTTTTTCACTCCAACACTTTTGTGACCATCAGTATATTTTGGGGGCTGCTCAAGTATAGTATGTCTAAAATGCCCAGTAGTCCATGTAGGAAATGCAAGTTTCTGGGTTCCCACAAGAGATAGCTGTGGACATGATATATTTGATGTGTTATATTGATTATATTGTATTGATATATACAAAAAAAGAGATTCTTTGATGCTGTAACTACTCCCCAACATCCAATGTGGAGGGTTTTGGAGTTGGTCTGTAAAACGTCTCCACTAATATATGTGTGGTTTACAGAGAGACTGCTGGTAGACTCATCATGTCTTTGATACAGTAAATCAGAGAACGTAATGCAGAACACAGACCCGGGCTGCCTCAGGGTCAGCTCTTGTAGCAGCTTCCCAGGCTGAAGCGCACTGCCACGTTTCGATACAGCCGTATGAGTTATGGCTTCAATTAGTTTTGGAGATGCTACAGAGCAACCGCTGCACAGGAATTTACTGTGATCGAGAGAAAAGAACATGGGAGTCATGAATGCTCAAAAATCACAAATCCCTCATTTGAATAGAGGGCTGAGGTAAATAAGTGTTTCTTGTGTGTGAAGCTTTTGTTTAGGCTTTAGAAAGGTGAAACATAAGGTGGCACATAAGAAATATCATTTTGTACCTTAAACCAAATGTAGTTGACCAGACTATGCCTGTTGGATGTCAAACGAGAGCTGCAAGGCTAATGAAGTTCAGTAAGAAAAGCTTGTACCAGTAAGCATTGTGCAAAATGCACAGCTAAAGTTGTTAACTAATCTCAAGTTAACTTTCTGATGTTGTACCACATTTGTTCCATTTTTATAGTTTCATTTTTATGAGTATGAAGATTAAGGCATGCAGCCTTAAAACCCATCTTTGAAACCATTACAACATTCTAGATGTACACACCCTTACCTCCACGCATACCGTTTGCACAGCTTTAGTGCTTCCCATTGTGGTTGTTGCGATATCTAGGTGGTTACTAGGGTGGTTGCTAGGGTATTTCAGATGGTTGACATGGTGTTTCCGGTGGTTTGCTAGGGGGGGTCAAGTGGTTGCGCTCAAGAAAAAAAGAATGTGAGAGTCATAAATGCTCAAAAATCGCAAATCTTATTTACATAGAGGGCTAAGGTAAATAATTAAAGTGTTTTTCAAGTGTTTGTGATGTTGTGTCAAGTGGTTGCAAAATGTTGCCAGGTGGTACCTTATGTGGTTGATTTGGTGTTGCTAATGTATTGTATCATCGTGACCTAAGACAAGTGCACTAACTTTAGCACCCCATTCATTCTTTTGGTAAAAAATGTGTAGTCATTACCATGTGGAAACTGTACGTCTGATCAAAAAGCTGTATAGAAGCCCAAATCACAATCAGATTAAACAATCTTGAGTTGGAACAGGGCTGGCATATCTGTTATTTCAGGAGATCAACCTGGTTTTGGACGTTTTAAACCGAAATGCATTGTGACTTTTGTTTAGGGCTGCAACTATCAAATATTTTTGGGATTGAGTATTCTGTGGATTATTTCAATGATTAATCAAGTAATCAGATCAAAGTCATACTTTAAACAACTATATCAATAGTATGTTATGCAAGATGAAAGGTCTCTTAAAATGAGCAAGCAATTGGCTGTTATTCCTAACAAAAGGTTTTCATTCAGACACTTTTACTAGATCAAAGCTTAAAACCTTTGTCTTATTGAACTAAGCCCATTTAATCGACCTTTCTGTGAAATGTTTAAGATGTACGTGGAAAAAAAACTATAAAATACAGCTTCACAAACATAGGTTAGCCTATTTGGGCAATAGCCCATCCGAGAATAAAGAATAAATAATAAAAAAAAATAAAGGTACAAAAGGGACTGTAGTTTCCAATCATCTCCAAAAGTACATCTAAATGTTAATGAATGTAGTCATTCATGTAGAAAATGAATTTGTCCATAATTCGAGTTGCTCAAATAATTGCTTCAGCCCTACTTTTGTTAGTAGCTTCGCTAAATGAGCCAGATCTAAAATACAAAATCCAAAGACACCACATTACAAGCATAAACGCAGCCTGAATATCCAGGATGGTTCATCTTGGGGCTGAAGTGTCTTCGACTGTAGTCGGCTAGACATGAGCTAAGAAGTGATTCCAGTGCAGACAAGCTTTGAACTGTCTTTGACAGGTGTAATCCTCCTCAGACCAATACAAGGCAGAATTCTGGCCCTTTAACCTGGCCAGGAGAGCAGTGATAAAAGTGTAAAGCCACGGCACTTTGACAGAAGTGTTCTGCACCTCATCCAAACACATCCATTCAGAGCAGCAGAGTGTGTAGCTGGCACACCAGCAGGCTTGCTGGCTCTGCCCTTTCCAACACACTGATGACCACAGCATTTCCTAGCAGCGGTTTCCAATAAATGGTGGAGGCTTTTCCAGAAATGGAGAACAAAAAGACACTGGTGAGCTCAAAGGAAAACAAGAGGCAAGGAGAAACGTACTTTTGCGGCTGCAGCACTCCATTGCACTCGGCCTGATCATCATGCTGTTGCAGCTGATCCAAGAAGACCAGCTTTCCAGGTTCTCTTCTAATGAAATTAGGATTTGGAAATGAGAAACCTTTCCTAGATCAGCATGAAAGGTTACTTTTAACCAAAATCAAGAAAATGACTTCTCCACTAAATACGGTACATTGAAGATTCAGAATACTGACCGCTAAACCAGTATCCGTCCTCTTGAGTCCATTTGTCGTCATGTTCTTAAGATTTGCCTGCCTGGACTGGCTTAACTCCTGATGTTGCCATGGGAAAATATTACAAGAAGCACTTTAGGCTAGATGTATTTGACTGGACTGATTGGGTTTAATCATACTCACGTGGAGCCTATGTAGGCAGCCTTTTCTAACAAGACCATATGGTGCCTGGGCTTTTGGGAGTAGGGCCTACACATAGCCTGCCATCCATTTGCTGTACACCAAATCAATGCTAATTTAATATTGATGGGAATCTAAAAATTCTCTTGCTCTCCAGATGCGATGCTGCTGTCCGCCTGTGTAACAGGATCTTGTTGGTATTTTTTGTTGCTCTGCCCATGGCTATCAGTTTCAGCTTTTATGGTTTTCGCCTTGATGCCTATACATGGATCATCTTCTGGAAGCTCTAGATGTAAGCACAGAACACTGTACAGTATCTGTAAATAAGATCAGGATGGACCGTGGACCTAGGTATGCCGAAACATATACATTTATAAAATGCAGAAATTTGGACTACATGTACCTGGGTCAGCAGTATAGGGAAATGTAATGTTTATTGGGCTATTAGCTTCATTAGTAAAATGAATAAAATGCATGTATTGATAGTATTCCTTTACTGCCTTCAGAGCATCTGCTCTTCCAGATTGCAGTAAATGCATCATTAGTTCTTGGCTTGAAAAATAAAAATCTGTCAGAGCTGGACTTCATGTGTTTTTGAACAGTAATCTGCCTGTATCACTGTCCTTTGCACAGTCGGCTAACATGTGGAATGGCTTAAAGGTGCCACTGATTGCATTCAAAGGTGCCACTGAATGAGTTTTTTTTCTTTGTAAGCAAGTTAATCTGGCTCATCCGGGCCGCCCAGTGTAAATGTACAAAGTATGTCCTATGAATATCATCCCAAAGTCTAATAAATGCCTGCTGTGTTTCACCAGTTTTTCTCTTTGTCCTAAAAGCGGGTCAGGCTCACATCTAACATAGCTCTGCCCTCTCGTCTGTCTGATCAACCTGGCAAGCTAAAGCTCGAACAGCATCATAGAGGAGCAGTTGCCCTGTCGTCCCTTCCGCCCATCGCCAAGTCTTACCCTGAGTGTTGCTGTCCTCTCTGGGTCCTCTCAGTGCGCAGTTAGCTAGCTGAAGAGATTGCCTTGCTCCAGACCTTTGGAAGACATGTATCAGTCAAGACTGTTACATATAAATTGGCCTGTTGTACAGCTCAGTTTTGGTGTTGCTAATGTATTGTATCATCGTGACCTAAGACAAGTGCACTAACTTTAGCACCCCATTCATTCTTTTGGTAAAAAATGTGTAGTCATTACCATGTGGAAACTGTACGTCTGATCAAAAAGCTGTATAGAAGCCCAAATCACAATCAGATTAAACAATCTTGAGTTGGAACAGGGCTGGCATATCTGTTATTTCAGGAGATCAACCTGGTTTTGGTTATGCCATTTTTTTCATTGTTTTCATGTATATATGAGGAGTCACTTCCACGTACTGAATTCTCCTTTTTCAACTAAGCCAAGGAAAGTATAGTTTTCTATCTAGGGCACCTTTTTATGTACTAGATAATGAATGATTGACACTTCATTTAGAGCATTTGACAAACTTCAAGGTTAATCAGGTTACAGATGTATATGAATGTAGCATTAGGAATCTTGGACTCTTATATAAGCATGGTGTGTTTGCCTAATACAGTAGACCCGAAGCTCATGTCACTTACTCTACAGCCACATTTTCCCCAAATAAATATTTAGAGCTGGGCAGTATGACAATATTTTATCGTATCATGAGGACTTTTGTTATCGTGGTACACAATATGCTTTTTGAGTGTATTGTGGATATCATCAGTGCACTGATTATCTGCACGTTTTATTACAAAAAGTGTAATTAGTCTTATTTAATTCAAAGGAGTGCAGCACATTTCCATTACTTAGTATAGAAGAGTATTTGGACAGGAATATTTTTAAAAAATAATTCTGAAATATTGCAAAAATGTCTTTAAATACAGTGAAAGAACATTTTTCCATATCGCCCAGCTCTATGTATATTCCATATATTCCATATATATATAAGGCCTTTTGTGTAATCTGACAAAAGTAAAGTGTTCGTTTGAGTAGGCCAGGCCAGTTTCTAGCTAACTCTATTGATTCACCATTGCATTTAAATTGATTGCAACCTATACTATAGTCCCAATATGCAGCAGTATAATAGTGATACTAGCCTTTGTCCATATTCTCAGTGTATACTATTGTGGACTGTATTGGGCACCTATACTCTCTAGGGCTTTCTAGGTCTTATTTCACTCTGCTAGGGGTATAGTAGATAATGCCTTTACCTTCATTGATCTGGACTGCAGTGGAACTTGTGCAGAAGCAGAGACCTAATGGGAAAGCTGACTGGCATCGCGTATATTGCTGCCTCAGCATTACTGCATCGCCTAGCTCAGTCTGCCAGAGCTCTGCTGTTGTTGTAAATTGATTGGTAGCAAGGGAGATGTAAAATAGTGCTGGCTTTAAACACATGAACAGTTTCTCACACTATGGAGCCCAGAATAACGAGCTGCACTGTGGTCTGTGTGTTTCTCGTAGTGATGTCCGATATAAATGGCTCCAGCTCTTGATGCAGTGAGTTGAGTATAGGAAGTGGAAGTTTGTTGTCAGCAACCACTACAGTGTAACCACACTCTATAGGTGCTGTTTGGAGTGAGACCGTGGAAGAACCACTTTTGGTGCCCTAAAGAATGTTTCAGTGGATGGTTCATTAAAAATCGGATGTTAGTATGAAGAACCCTTCTAATGTGTAAAGCATGTTCACATAATGTTACGTTACTATAGAGATGGGCAACATGGCCACGTATTGTGATAGTCTTGTTATCATGATACACAATATGCTTTTCAGAGTATATTTTTCGGTGTCATCAGTGCTTGAAGAACACTAACCATCTGGATGTTTTATTGCAGAGGATGTTGCAATTTAACTTAAAATAACACTTCACTGACTTGTAAGGTGGAGAACGGCCTCTCTGTCATTGTAACTCGTAACTTTGATGGAGCGTGCACACGACTTTACTAGTAATGCTGTGTAACCTAAGGCATATTTGTGTAAAATCCTGTGATATTACCCTACTGCATCAGTTGACCTGGCTTGTAAATGTCCAATTGTCAACAAATGCACATGTATAGCTGTTCATGTAAAGCTGTCCATAGCCGTAGTGTAAAGGTAAATTACACTATTCAACTGTAAGGGGAGCCCAAGAGAAAATAAATTGTCAGGTAATACTGCTTGTACAGTACCCTATTCACTATGTCCTACATGTAAAAATCCAGATTGCTATATAGAGCACCATTATAGGGAACAGAATTCCACAAGGTAGTGAATGATTTCAGACACGCTGTGGTTTATGGATTTTCTATTTCCGTTTAGTGTACATCGTTTGTACATTGCTTGTTGTGGTGCATTTTGGGATTGTTACAGTGCACTTAATTCTGCACTACTATTTTGTCTGCACCACTATAATTGTCTGCTTCTGGTGCACTGTGTCCATATGGCCCACAGAGAGTTTTTTGTGTATACCCATGCATGACATCTAACATAGTAAACAGATCACGAACACAGACTGTTGACAAGCATTCAAAATAGGGGACTAGGGGAAGATAAAAAATAAGGAAATTAAACACTAGAAATACCAGACAGAAGTGTATAAAGTCCACCGTAAAAAAAGTAAATGTACATATACAGATCATATGCAGAAGTATTTAAAGTATGTTACTTTATGAAAAAATCATAAATGTGCAATGTGCATTTATGGTGCTGAGAGAAGTTTAGAGTAATTGGGTACTGGTGGTTGTAAAGTTCTGTTAAAAGTGCAAAGTGTCCACTGCAGTACATTTTGCATTGAGCAAATTAAAAACATTCGTAAATGAGCTGCTGCTGAAATGTTTTGTAAGATCCTTAGTTTGTTTATTTCCGTCTACAGGTTAGAATTTGCCTCATGAGGGAAGACCTTCCTATCTCGATTCCTTCCGATTCCTGACCATGGTGTTGATGGGAGTCAAATATCTGATCTCCTGTCTTGTCCTGTCTCTCGGCAGTTAGACAGTTGTGCCACCCTAGAGCTATTAAACAATGTGTCCTAGCCTCTCAGTCTGATGGTGTAATGTAATGGGGGAGATCTAACCTACAGATGGACAGATGGGAATAAGCAGTAAACAGTTACAGTGGGCAGTAAATCAGCGGCCTGACTTTAGATTTGGTACAGTGTGTAATCCAGGTAAAAATACAGATGTGTAAGTTTTCAGGTTCTTTCTAAATATAACTTGTAATTTGTGAGATGCCAGGTTTACACCCTGGCATTCATCATCTTACAGGAAGAAATAGACTGACTTGATGAAGCTAATCTGCTGCTAATCAAATAATTTTTATCAGTGCAAAATAAGAATCTCTGTCTCTCTCTCTCTCTCTCTCTTTCTATTTCTCTCTCTCACTCTCTCTTGCTCTGTTGTTTTTTTCTGGACTTTTTCTTACGCTTATGCATTTCTGATCTGACACTGCACTTTCCCTGCCACACAGTGCTCAGAAATGCTTTATGATCGTCTTCCGCCTCTTCCTCTCTAACATCCCTTCGTTCTGATGAGAAGTGTGTGGAAGACGTCCACCCCTTTTCTCCCTGTTGCCATAACAAACAGTGTGGAATGCCGAAAGCAGGAAATGCTTTTTTACTTGACAGGAGTGTGTCTTCGGCAGGGTTTATCTGGGAGTCTGTGGTTGTAAATGATGTGGTCTGGAAGGCCATCTACATATGCTTTGCATAATAAATATCATACAACTGCCGCGTGAAGTTCTGAACAATATGTGGAAAGTCATATTTGAATATTGAGCCAGGACTGCTCATGAACAGTACATTCTGAAATGCATGAAGAATGGTTATGCTGGAAATGAATGATGTGCACGAATGGAATCGGGTCGAGATTATATCAAAATATCAGAGTATTGTGCTATAATGTTTTTGCAAAACTGTATTTTGGTTCTTAAAAACATAGTAAAAACTTTAATAGTTTACATACAAATATTGGTGGCAGACAGTGGTTCCTTTCGGGTTGTTTAATGTGGCTTGTGTTGCAACTTTGCCTAAGACAAAGTGATGATGTGCTAGAATGTTTAATGTGTTAATTTAGTCCAACTTTAGGTTTACAGTTGGACAGAAAAACAGCAGAACAGAATCAAAATCATCCAAAAATGACTTGTTAATAAACTTTTATTTTAGTTTTGCATTCTCACAGTTCATTGGTCACTATAGTTAGTTATTAAGTTGATGTAAGACCTTGAAACACAACAGTGTAGCTTTCACCATCCAGAAATGTTTCTTTTTTTTAAAGAAATGACCCATCAGAAGGTATTGTGTTCCACATTGTGTATAAATCTAACTGCTAATTCTCTTCTTTTTTGCTCAGAGCGGAGAAAACAGAAGTGTTTAGTGATGACCTTCTACAGGTGAGTTTCTTCCCTTTTTTGTTTATTGATTTATTAGCATGGCAGCCTAACCCGGTCTTGTCCACTTCCCACTTTAGTTGGAAATGGCCTTAACTCTTTAAAGGACCCATATCCTGAAATATTTTTTTTATTTAGTATGGTTAAATTGTTGTGAAAAAATGTACCACTACAACTATACAGTATAGACACTAAGCTGCGCAATCTGAATTCCTTGTTTTAGTCACAGAAACCAACATATTTCTGTATACTGTATACATATATTTAGTCCATGTACAGTTGCACTCAAAATGATTTAATCCCCATTTAACTTTTCGGGTCTGTGGATCAGTTGGCCATGTTCTTGGCTGGTTGGTTTATTGCTGAAACTGCTGAAAGTCAATTTTGCTAATACACCTAATTTCAATGGGAGTATTGAATGATTTTGACTGCAACTGTGTCTCTGTGTATTAAGGCACATATTGAAAGTATAAGGAGTGTTTCATCCCAGACTGTTTTTTAATTGATGCACAATACATATAATATATCAAATGTGAAGGAACAGTAACAAAAACATCTTTTTAAGGGATAGAGGTTAGAAAATTGTCATATTATAATGTTTCACACAAACAGTATATGTAAGCAACTGAATCTCTTGGTGATGTTTGGTTACCATAATTATATAATCACTGTCTGTGGTGCTTTGCTCATTGGTACCAATAAATAGTCCACGTCTTTATCTGCTCAGCCTCCACACCCTGCTCTGTCTGCACTGCTGGCCATTCCTCAATATTACTGCATTTAACCTTTGTCCACCAATCTCTCATCTTGGTTTGACTCTTTTTACTACTCCTTCGTTCCTCTACAGTGTTACATATTACTTTGCATGATGTTGTGCAGAGCAGTGTAAAATATCCAATATAGATCTGTTCACTTGGTCAGAAAAATCTAGTACTTAGTGGGTCCAGTCTGCATGGTCGATCAATTTCCACTGTAGATATATATGTACATGCTCACAGGCCTGGCTATTTTCAAAAGACCTACAGATGACTGATATAACAGAAAAGGGATTCTCTAAACCAGAAGCTGAAGCTGGCTAAATTGAGTATGTAGTGTAGATAAAATAGTCAAAGTTGAGTATACTTAACAATGCATGATGTATACTTAGAACCGATCAGTTTTTGAGTGTTGTATTTATGGGACTGTTGTCCCACAATGCAATGTAAAACGTAAAGGACGGACATACTCACATGTGTGAAAATAGTGAACAAGGATGCAAGTGCAGCAGTGGGTAAATTCTGTATGTTGGCATAGTAATGCTTCATCACTTTCTATTTGAATGAAACTTGTATGGAGTTGTTAATGGAGTTAATATTTTGTGAACTAGCCTGCCAAACCCACCTAATACGGCCAGCATAGTATTTACCTTAAAGTTTTAGTGTGTAGTACGCAGTTGGGACGCAGCCAATGACTAAATTAGTCACATTCTGCTCAGATTCTCAGTGCAAAAATGAAAAGGTTATTCTGTGCCGAGGTGACATATCCAAGTAGGCCTGTTCCACCCTGGTTATGATTCATTTATTGATTTATCTCATGCAAACCGTTGCAACACATCAGTATTCCCACACATAACTTTTTTACATGCGGGGTGAACTGATATCCTTCATCAATACCACATTTGTTGTATCTAATAGATCAGGAGTCTGTACAGAAAGCTGCCTGTATGGTATGGTGCACAATTTAGGACATCCACAGGATACAGACCTTAGACTATACAGTTTTTTTTGGGCAAAACACAAGTGCAATCATGTCTCAGGTCACATACAACTTTTGAAAAGATGCTAAGCTAAAGTAATAGTAAAAGGAAAAGGGCCCAAGGCAAAGGTTTGGGCACCCTGCAGCTGCAAATGCTTTGCTGTCTTGTTATAGTCTTCTTCTGCCTTGTGGTAGGCACCAGTTATTTTACTTTTTATTTTAGTTATGTTAGTGCTAGGCAGCTGGTTAGAGGAACCCAAGGCTGCTGATTGTTTAATGAGCTTTTATGAAGCTTTGAAGTCGGATTTGTAGTGGTGTTGTGAAATGGATAAATTATGGAATGAAGAACATGCCTGAAGCCCCTCCTCCCTAACCTGACGTCCTATAAATTTCATCTCTACCTTGTTTACATGTCTACAACAAAGTCTTTGCAACCCAGTACCACCCTGTCACTTCCCCCTTATTCTGTCATCTATCATTCTTTATGAGGAACATGTCAGAGGGGGCCCTGGCTTCCTACCATCAGTAGAAACTACCCGAACTCCAACCCTCAAATCCAACTTTACAGAAGAAGGAAAAACCTTATTAACTTTCACTGAAAGTCCATACAAAAATAATTTTGAAACATTTCTATTGGTTCACAAAGAAAAATACAGCTGCCAAAAATGAGGAACAAGGTTTTTGTGTTTATATTGGAACCTACACAAATGGTAGATAGAGAGCTGTTGAGAATGTTGAGACTGTCATGTACATTGATAAAGAGCTGTAACAGTTAATATGCTTCTACCATTCCCCCTCATTCCACCTGCAGTGATGTCATCCGCAGGCTTATTTACACAGACCGCAAGACTGCCATTGCAACAAGCCATCAAATCCATCACTCCAAACCCAACCGGTTTCAATGGCGCTCAGGTTCAAACATGTCAGCTGTGGTAAAAAAAGAACGAAGCATTGCTAGCCTGTTTTTCCCTAACAAAAGGGAAAGTAACCGTTCCTGCCAACACCGAGAGCCTTCCAGCCAAACCCCATACGCTGCACTCCAACTCCACTCATGCATTCTGTGTCCAAGGGTCGAAGTTTAACTGCCGGCTCACTCTCCATTTCGAGTCACCACTGGAGCACCAGAGAAGAAATGTTGGCCGATAATAGTGCTATAAACTGACGCAGTCAAGACAACTCAAGTAGAGCAGTGGGGCGGAGATTCACTGTGTGTCCTCTTAATATTGGACTACCAGTCGGGTGTAAGTGGTCAGTAAATGGTCAGTTTGGCGGCTCTATTTGAATTACAATGATCCAAACGTGATGTGTTTGGATAGTCAATAAGTGTTGGTTCACTTTATTTTCTCAAAGCTTGGAATGGGTATTGATATTTGATTGAATAGCTAATCTACTCAGTGTAACCATGATTTATGTGTTACGTTGAATATCCACAGTAAATTTGAATGCTGAGCAAAGCAGCCTTTTAACTTTTAACTAGACATTCATGATTAGCTAGACAGATATAAGAAAAGGAAAGGGAACTATCAGTCTAGATCACATCATAAAAGAGGTAGTTAACTACTGTGTTTGCAATAGTGTTTAATGTTATGTCTGCTCCTGTAGTCCCTGCCTTTAGTATCTGTTCTCTAAATACCTTTGGATTCTTGTTTGTTGAGTAGCTAGTTAACCGTAGTTCTAGTGAAAATTCCATTATCAATTACAATAGGCCTTATTTACCGATCGTTCTTAGGAAGAAATCTCTTCTTAAACCCACTTACACAGTTTTCCCAAAGATTCTGACATTCACAAATGTTTTCATACATGGACTAGTAAGATACATTTTAAATTTATTGTTTTTAAAAACGTCTGTACCATCAACACCAACACACATTTCACTTATTTTCAACTAACTGCTTGTCTCTCTAGCCTCAGTTGAGGTTTTTGTTCATGACTGGGCAAAGGTGGCATTCATGGGAGAGCAGTAAGACAGACAACACTGTTAACCAATAAAAATGTTAGTGCTTGTCTCAAAAAAGCAGGCAATCCTACAACAACAAGCCTAATCCTTTTGGGTCATTTGGCTTTTTTTCGTAGACAAAGTGACTGTTACAGCGAACTCTTTATTTCAGGGTACGAGCACCATTCAGACGTGGTCATAGTAGTTTGATAAAGGATCTGGATAACTTGCCATTAATGAAAGAGCCATGGCCTGGATATTACTAATATTACACTTTGTTTAAAGATCTAAGTGAATTCACTGTGAGAATGGCTCTGATATATATTTTTTTTATCACACTGGGCCCCACAGCTCTGACAATTCGGCCAAAATAGTCAATTAATACATTTTTAGGACCCCTGTCTTTCACAGGCCTATAGAATCATCCTAATTCTCCCCTCCATATAGCACCCCTGGTGAAATGCAAAAACATTTTAATATAGTTAATATATATTTTTAAAATATTTGAACAGTCTCAAATTCCTGAATATGGTTTTATATAATCTCAAATAGAGGAAACTCAATTATTTGTTTGGGTGCTTTTTTTTTTGTTTTTGTTTTTTTGTAATTCCTGCAATCATAATATTGGATGGTTTCATCAGCCAAACAATCTTTTAATAAGATACATTTTTTTATTTCAACCCAGTTGCGCAGTAGATGAGAATTTCCCATCAAAAACTGCCAGGTTGCTTACATAATCTAACAGAAGCATGGTTGGCATCATGCTGAACATTGGGGCAGGGGAGAGCCATTCTATCCACCCAGAGAGAGTAGGGGTGTTGGAAAAAGCACAGTATGTCTCAGTATCTGCAATCGTAACTCCTGTGTTGTGATATGCATCAGATTCTTGCCAGTCCTCAGCCCTAAGTGAGAGCAAGGCTGGTTGTGAGCTCCAATATAGCTGGGCCAACATCAGGAATCGAACCGGCAATCTAGTTTTAACAGAGATGATGGGTTGAATGGCCCTGGATCAGCTAGTTTCCAGGTGTGGACTCTGTGATAGATCTTGTGAGGCTGACCCCTGCACGGACAATGCTGCCTCATCATCATTTCCTCTCTCTGTGGAAACGCTTAGATTGCTTACTTTGGAACACTTTGGTCTTTCTTTTCTTTAGCTGCTTCACTCCCTCTTTAATAGACCATGCACTGAAAGCACTCCCCAGCTCTTTCATGCATAAAAATATGTTAATTTTCTGTCTCTCAAAAGCAGCCATAAAGGGACATGAGTTTTTGGTGAAAGCAGAACTTAAAAAGAAAAAAAACAGCCCTGACTGCTCCAGTTTCAGTTCCACTGCGGGTTGACTGGAACTGTATAACCATTACTGAGCACTGTATGGGAATTTCTTCTGTGTGCATGCAAAATCTTGGCAAGCATTTAGTTATTTTAGCGCCAACCATGTGCATGAGCACACTAGCCTTTCTGCTGGCTACTCGCTGCTAAAGCAGGTTCAGACACATTCAGCAGGAGCAGGACCATGACTGAAGCCTCCTGGCAGCTGTGTGCTGTAGAAACCAACTCCATCAGCACACTTGCCATCAGCCCTGAGGCCAATCTGGGACCACTATAAGCGTAAAGAAAACTTTGAGACTTTGAGCAAAAATGTGGCCAAAAATCAAAATGACACATTTTCCCTTTTTCTATAAAAATAATTGATGAGCCAAGACATGTTTGGTGTCTGAAGTTTACTATTTTTTTTTTGTTGTTTCTTTTTGTAGTGAAGCTACGAGTCTAAGGTATCACTTAAGGCTATAATTACCATAGCATTACCAGCTGGGCCTTATAATGATAACTAGATTCAAAACACATGGTGTGAAACACTGTGAACATTCAGGGGATCTTTGTGTTGTTTGGGTGAAAACGAAAATATTGCCAAGGAAGTGTGTTGTCAGTATGCCTGACTGCTCTAACTAGCAGTTATTAGTCTTAGCTAGCTAGGAAACATGAAAATGACTGAATTCTAGTATAAATTATCTCAATATTTTAAATAAATTATTTTTAATAAATCAGAATTCTCCCTATTTTTCTGTCAAGTCCCCAGACCGGAAAATCTGCATTATTATCTTTATAAATGATGTTTAGAGTTAGTAGTGATGTTCTGTTACATTCTGTCTATTAAATGCATATTACATCATTGTATGCATGACCTGACCCTAGATAACAACATACGTTAAGATAATATTACTAGCACTGATTTAAATTATTGCAATATTTTATTCTATACATATTCAGCCCCAAACTGATACTGTTCTCTATAAACCCATTCTAATGTCGCACCCTTTTACTGACACACATGTGCAAATGCACACGCACAGCTTGTATAGTCCCTGCAGGAAAGTGTTGCCAATAGTATAAGACTCTCTGGAGCAGATAAACATGAACGTGTTGGCACCATGCTTAATGCCAGCATGGGCTACAGGGTTACAAAGCCCACAGTGGAAGCAGTGGAACTGTGTTCTTTGGAATGACAATACTTCATCCATGAATTTTGGGATGATTTGAGGAGTTGGGGACTTACTTTGAGTTGGTGTTCAAGCAATATCCTGACCTCACCAACACTCTTGTCGCTAAATGCAATTAAATGCTCACAGCAATAGTTCAAAATCTGGGAGAAAGCCTTCTCTGGACAGTAGAGATGGTTACTCCCACAAAAGCAGGATACACACTTTTTTAATATCCTTGATTTTGGAAGAAACAATGAATACGCAGGTGCCCCAATACTTTTGTCCATAGAGTGTATGTCAAATATCTAAAACTGAACAGGCTCTGGGCTATTGTTCAAATGAAGAGTAGGAAGAGACACGCTGCCTACTGTATTGCACTATATGGAGTTGTAGAACAGAGTAGATAACTATGAACTATAACATGCAACACCAGTCATAATGAAACCCAGCAATACTAAGTTAAAATTGTACCACATTATGAAACATAAATATGAATGTTGAAAAGGAATTCATATTCCATACTTACAAGTTACTCTACCATTATCCTGAACTTTATTAGGAACATTTGGACATCTCCTCATTCAAGTAATGGTGTGATTATGTCTGGAATCATTTGCTGCCACACTTTGGGCTCATTAATACCAATCATAGCTTCAGTACCACAGCATATTTGAATCACATGACCATGTGAATCCCTTCATGAACATTATGTACCTGTTTAGCTTCTAATGACTCCGAATGAATTATGTGAATTTAGCAGTGGTAGAGCGGGAGATTCACAGCATGAAAGTGGGGCTGAAAATATCTGCAGGAATTGTGTAATATCACAATCATAACAACATGGGCCAGAATATTCAAGGAATGCTTCTTGTGGAAGAAAGGCTGTTTACCAGTGTATGCCAGTGCTGGTCAGCGTTGAAGTGGAGTTATGTAGGGAGAACATGCCATCTACCCACCATGGAGAAAGCAAGACCAGTTGTCCTCTCTCGGGGCCCCGGCTGCCATTGACTAGCAGCATGACAGGGATTTGAACTAGCGATCCTATGGTCATAGTGACAGCGCCTTATTTTGCTGGACTTATTTTTTATTTTGCTTATTTCGCAGTATGTTGCTCCCAATAAGGTACTCAGTGAGCGTGTAAGGCTCATTAAGATTCATGTGGAAAACAACCCTGTTGTTTTGTCAATATTTTGTCAATGTTTTTGTCAAGAACAATGCAGAACATAAAATGTCCATGTGAAGCCTGAAGTTTAATAGCTAATCACTTGGGGTGGACTATTCACTATTAGATTTGTGCCAATGTCACTAGCATAGTGGACAGAAAAGCTGCTTACAAAGTGGGTTGTTCTATGTGAATTTGCTGTTGTTTAGTGGAATGTTTAGAATTATGTGACAAAAAAAAACAGATCATGGAATAGATCTATGTTCACAGAGAAGGGCCACACAACAAAAGCAACACCATAGATTATAAAGCAGTATCTCATCAGGATAATAGTATTTATTTAATAAAAAAAACATATTACAATATCCAGTATAGATAAAACGGTAGGTCAAAAATAAAACAAGTAAATGCAGTGTCCATGTTCTGGATCAATTTGTCCACGTTATAAAATTGCAAAATGGCAATCGACTGAAATGAGCTACAGAAATCAAACAATTCTGACTCTGGCCGACTTGTGTAACCACATCACATAATTATCTGCATTTCCATTTGATTACATTCTCATACATTACTGATTCTCTCCACATCTGACTGAAGGCTAAAACAACAAAAAAGTAAAGTTCTCAAAAGCACAAAAGGAACTTCTCAATAGAATTCAGATGAAATATGAAATATCTCTTTTGACACAATTTCTCGGCCTGTTTTAATGATCTACCAATGAGACGTTATTGTATTGTATACATGCCTTGTATGCCTTGTCTAACAGTTAAACTGAATATGCCGTTTCAGATCGAGCGCCGCATGGAAACGGTGCGGTTGGTCTCACATAATGTGCACAAGAAGATGGTCACCTGTCTGCAGGGTCATGTGGGCACGGATGTGGACAAGAGACATGTGAGTAACCATCGGTCACACGACTGCTGGCCCATTTGGGCTGGGAATTTGGGTGTAAAATTCGAAGGGTCTGTATGTGGCCCTTACTTTCCCATATACTGGTTGCATAATAGATGTAGATAGATACTAATTATATTAGTTATTTGCTAATAATCTGATCAGAGTATTAGCTGATGACTGGTTGATCTGAACTCTACGTTTTCATAGATCATAAAGCCATGTAATTTAAAGTAGGATATACTGCCAACTAAGGAAAAATGACTTTTAGGAGACTGTTCTGGACTGGTTATGTAAAAAGGACAATTTTAAAGAGCGTTTTATATCTTACAGTACAGTTTGACTGACCTCTCACTTTTAACCAGGCTTGAACAACAGTGGAAGTAGTGGAAAGGAAGTAGTGGTAATGTAGTTCCCACATGAGTTTGGTGGCAAAAAATAACGGCAGAAAACAGACACAAGGTTGTGTAACGGCTGCATGCTCATACTTACACAAGGGTGGCTGAAACTGCGTCAAAACATCATTAGTACTGCAGGTGCCAGTTTCCATGTTCCACTCTACGAAAGCTTGACATGACAGGCGTCTACTTTGTTACTCTCTGAAAATGCGTCAGGTTGTGGGTAATATCCTCTTATTCTGCCTCTAACACATTGGTCCATTGCATAAATAAAGAAACAAAGAATCAGAATTGGATCGGGTTTAAAAGAGCTGATACCCTATCAGTTGAAATCGGCCCAAACTCAGTTCGCTGGATTGGATCAGAACATGCTTAGTAATGTAACATTTGGAGATTAGTAGCTAGGGATGCCCTGATCCAGTTCTTTACCCTCAGATCAGAGGACCTTAAATGCAGAGCATCGGTCAATACAATCCGACCCCATCTTTGTGTTTCTATACAAATAATACAGCCACACAAGTTAGGTTAGATCAGCTGCTAATTAATACTTGCATACATTTTTTTTAGAAAAGTTTATATATGATATGTGATATTATCCCGTATCATTCACGGACCACTTTAAATGTAGATACACACACTCCAAACAGATCTTTTTTCTCGACTACTGATGTGAAATGTCTATTTTATAGTGTCGATGATGCACAGTAATTTGTTTCAACTATAACTCCTGCATTAGTTTACTTCTCTTTTTTAATGCACTGTTTAGAGCTTGGTGTGTGGTACTACCGCTGGTTAAACTTAGCATTCCCGCAATTATTTCATTTCTAACCAGCCATAATTTAAAAGTGAAATAAGCAGCTGTAGTGCAGTCCGCTGTGTGCCTAAGACTAGCATGGGCAAAACGGCAATAAACAGACGCCTGGGCGTTTGGAGGAAAATGTAGCTCAAATACAGTTAAAGCACATTATTTGTTCATGTTCCACTGTAAAATAGTTCCACTCTGCAGACTAGACAGGGCTGTAAAATAACTGTCTGGGCTGATTATCGGGCTTAAAATACCCAATCCATTTAAATATACCTGGATCAGCCCTGATTTGAGACATCACTTGTAATGACTGAACGGTTAATCTAGAGTTCAAGAGAATACATCTGCACTTTGCTCATTGTGTGACCTGCTTTATGTGTGTTTCTGGTTCCTTTCAGAAAAAGCTGCCTCTGTCAGGCCTCTCTCAGGCCATGTTGGATGGATGGAACCAGTTGGGAGAGTCTATGATAGGGTGGGTTTACCAGTGATTTGGTGAGAACATGTAGTCCACAGATTAATGTTTTAATGCATTATAAAGGCACCGCTTTACACAAAGCATTTATAATTCAGACTCGAGTTATATGTGAAAATGAATTTCAGGAACTGCTGGATAGCACTTTTAAAGTTTTCTCAGCTCTGCAGGAAAGCGAGAAACTGAAGTGTCTGGCTGTTTTGAGTTCCCTCTAGAAGAGGAAACATAACCTCACATCACAGGGGTAAACGTCTCAACAGCAATGTTTTCAGTTTTCATTACTAGACCTGATTAAACCAGTACATGTCTCAGCAGAATAAGCAGCAGCTTTGGCAACAGTCTCTGATTCCACTTTGAATTAAGTTCTTACTGATATGATGATCGGATACCCACACAATCAGCACTACTGTTCTGAGTTCACCTGTTATTGTAGCCAGGCAATGTATGTGCTGTACAATGTGGCAAAGTCCGGAAACAGAAGCTGTCAAAACTGAAAGGGTGAATAAGCTTGTGGACCAAAATATGAAAAGAAACTAACTGGATTTATCTGTAAAGGTCCAGCAAATAAAAATATAAAATTGATAATTAGCAAGCTCCGATTTAAAGAAAAAGCTTCAGTTCTGAGGATTTAGAGGTTCTAGATTAACTGTTAGAACTGATAATAACATTAAACAACAGAAATGTGTGAAATGCACAAATATCTAACTTTTAGCATTAGATTATAACATGTTATAACACAGAATGAAAATCTTGCTATCAAGAAACCGTAGAAATAAGAAAATATGAACTAATAACTTCATTAGGAATTCTGAGAAACTCTATGCTCTACATGACAAAATTGAACATTTTGAAAAGCTAAAGACTCATATTTGATCATGTACAGTTGCTATTACTGTTTTAGTATTAGTATTACTGTGTCACTAAACAAATTGGAATTAAAATTGGAAATATTTTTTCAGTAGGGATGCACAGATATGGAAGTTCTTCAGATTTTTAATCTGGTGATGCCGATACATAAATAACTGAAATATATTATTATAGCGTGGGATTAGAATTCTGGATAAATATTATTTGTCATCAAATATGGGTTTGAAATATCAGTTAACGCGGTTGCATTCCATTGACAGTATTTGTTTTAAATACATCTCTAATGGTATCAGTATAATTTTCATATCAACATGTTTCCTGAGTTATCAGCTACAGCCATTTTCACCTCTTAAAATAGGACTATCAGTCTTCAGTCAGCCTTTTTCTTCAGGTCCAGTTTACCAGGATCAGGAATTCCTGAACTGAGTGGGCTTTCCTGTATTTAAAGGGCGTGAAAAACAGAAATGTTCCACATTTCACAGGTATTTTATCCACAGCTTAATCAGCAGTGTGTGCATGTGTGTGTGCTAATACAGGAAGATGATGGAGGTGTGTGGGGAGGCTGAAAATAAACTTGCCTATGAGCAGAGCCAACATGAGGTCCAGCTGGAGAGAGACATCCTAGATCCACTCAATCAACTAGCAGAGGTGACCACAACCAACAGCTTCAAACTGCTCTACTAACACTGCATAACAAGGAGCAGGGGGTGAAGTTCTCATTTAGCCACATCACCTAATCCCAAATTCAAACCTGTTCAATAGGAGAAGGGGTTGGGAATGTTCCTATTGGACAGTTTTCACTCTGGACAGTTTGCATGGAAATCTTGCTTTTTGAAATGCAACCTCAGGGATTGGAGCTTTATATTAGGTTCACTTTTTTAATCTCTCTTTCTTTCTGTCAACAGGTTGATATTCCTAATATCTTGAAGCAGAGGAAGCAGCTCGCTAAGCTCGTACTGGATTATGATTCTGCACGAGTAAGGTGGGTGCAAGGACAGTGCACTGCGATTTAGAGTGTTTTAATGCACATCTTAACATTCTTTTGTTTACATGAGAGCTTTGAGACAATTCGAGCTATGAATTGAATACATTTAGATGTTGCAATATGAGGCAATATAAATATTTGTGATATTAGACATACGAAAAGATACAAACAAAACTCTTTACTCATTTTCATTTTGCCATAATGTGAATCTGGCAGTTGTTCTTTAAATTGTCACACAATATAGAAACCTATAGAAATGTTCTCATATAACTTGGCATAAAATCTTTTGTACATTGACATCCATTGAAAGTTATCAATTCAATTTAATTTTATTTATCAAGCGCGTGTTGTTTGCAACAAATGTTGTCACAAAGCAGCTTTACAGAGATCCGGGTCTAAGCCTCTTTTGAGCAAGCTAGTGGCAACAGTGGCAAGGAAAAACTCCCTCAGGAGTTCCTTGAGAGGAACCAAGACTCAAAAGTGGAACCCATCCTCCTCAGCCCGGATCATAATAAAAATCAAAACATGAATAAAAACAACAATAAAACAAAACTGAATTAAGAAAGCTATACAAGATGAAAACCTGAGCGAGAATGATAAAGTTCATGCAGATAAACAGTCAGAAGCAGAGTCATGCAGTGAGGTAAGGGTGAATCAATGCACGGTCCCAGAGCAGGACAGCGGGCAGGAGGGTAGTGGAGAGCCAGGTCAGGCGGAACCAGGATTATTACACACTAAGGTGTATTATTCAATAACTTAAGGGACTTCTGTACAATCTGGTGGGGCTGTGTTTTGGTAATAGGTGTTTCTAATAACACATGCAGACCTTTTTAAGGGGTTGAGAAGGTTCCTTCTCCTGTAAAGTTGCTATTCTGGGGATACAATGTTTCTGTGTATCAGCAACAGTATGCATTTTCCTGCACAAAGCACATTTCACAAAATTTTCAATTTCAAGTTTTTTATTTAAAACTTTTATGAGGTGTTAATGGCTTTCTTCTCAGTGTGCATGCACTCGAAAGTGTGATGTTTACAATAAACACCAAGTTGTGTGAAACAAACAGAAGAATCATGCAAACGTTCCTTAAGGAAATCTAAGATGCTGCTGTGCCATGATTTCTTTTAGCGTCTTGATTCTTTGTCTACTTGAAAACAAAGCAATCGCTGATGACTTGCAGCAAGTTGCAGTTGTTTCACCTCCACTAGAAGCTCAGGCCTGATTGGTTTGATTGAAGGTTGTTTCTGATTGGTCCAAGAGCTGTTTATGCAACCCAGTGAATAGTGATTCACAATTTTAGGCCAGAAAACCCAGCGTAGACCAAAAATTGTTGTTACTCCCCTTTCATTTAAAGCCTACTCTTCAGTCACATATCAATTACTTCATTTCAAGTCATCGGTCCATTGGTGGTCTGCAGAGGCAAGACACTGTACAAATAGCTTGAACTTGGTTACATTGATTTTATTAAATTATTTAATCTTTTGTATTGGTGTCTATTTCTTATCAATCCCTGTCTGATCCAGATATCATCAGGCCACCAAAGCGATTCTTACGGCCACAAACAACCTGGCAATGACTGCCAAAGCTGACTCACTCAAGGAGGAGATGGATGAAGCCCATAACAAAGTAGAGATATGTAAGGTATGTGGGCTCTTAATTTATCTAAGTTTTGAGGGAGGGTCTCCCTCCCTGACCTTGTAGTAGAGTGTGTGAAAGGCCATAAGCTTTAGGAGTAACACATTCTTGGGATGACTGATAATCAAGGGCAGGTATATGAGAAGAGTGAACAAAGGGGTTATTGTAAGTTAGTGGAAGTCAATAGCAAGAGAACCTATAGAGTATATAGTCAGTGCAGCCTGATACAGGAATGTGGATATGCTGTCATGTCATATAAAGCTGATTGATGAGGTTTTTAGGAATGTAAGAGTGAGGCATGAGACAGCAACGCATGTTGTCAGGTTAAGGGTGACCTGCATGGCAAAAATTTCCAGAACCATGAAGACCTTTTCACAATACACTATATGCGTCATTATATTTTATATTTCTGAGGTTTGTGAACAGTTTGGAACAGACAAAATTATTTTTAAAAGTCTAGAAAGAACTACAATAAGAGCAGTAATTTGCATAAATATTTATTTATAATAAAAATAGGAGAAATCAAACAACTGTTGAAACCTATGCGCTGGTTGTTGTTGTTTACAGGTTCTATGGTCAATAATGTAAATTAGTCTTTTCATCATATATGCAGTTTTTATAGTGTGCTGATGATATCTATGAGATACTCAGAAAAATGTAAGTTGATGTGAGGGAAGGCTAGTAAATGTATGTTGATGTAGGAGAAACACTGAGGATCTGAAACACAGTCAATTTTACACCAGCATGAACTCTAGATGTGGCCATTTGTCGTTGTTTTAACATTTGAATATGCAAATTTGTTACAGTAGGTTTTTGATTGGATGTATGTATATCATCCCTACTCTGAACACAGATTAAGTGCTTGTATCATTGAAAAGATCATAATTAGTTATATTAAAATAGTTTTAGTGCATTGTAGTATGTAAAACATTGAATAATGATAATTTTAATGATATCAGGTTTTTTTAACTGTAGTTATACACTTTAAAAAGGGTTCTTTAAGGGCTTGTTAGTAACAGCAGTGGTTCTATGTACTGGATCAAAGAAAGATTTGCATGCTTAAATAGTTTTAGCCTGGTTAAAACCTCCTCACATTGGTGGCATTTGTAGAGTTATATATATATATATATATATATATATATATATATATATATATATATATATATATATATATATATATATATATATATATAACCTTTTCTAAAAGGGTTGGATTATAGCCCCAAAAAGGGTTCATTTGTAAAGGCAATGGTTTTATATAGGGCCATGACAAGACAAAGGGTAGTCTGATGACAAAGGGTAATCTTTTACAGCTATATAGAACCTTTTCTAAAAGAGTTGAATTAAAGCACCAAAAGGGTTTCACTATGGTTAGGAGTCAAATAATCCCTTTTGCTTAAAGTGTACTGATGTATTTTTGCCTCTCAAAGTCACAGAAAATCCTTTAAAGAGATTGTATTTAATGAGAATTTAATTGAGTGATTATCATATACAATGATTGTATTTATATATATTATATTCATATTGCCCTCTCATTTGAAGGATAGAAGTGGACTGCTAGTGGACTGATCTATGCATAGTCCACAGTGCCTTTTGTTTTGGTGATTTTAGCTTGAACTACAGTAAATTACCTGCATGTATTGTTCTCCTGAGATGTTACATAGCTTGGGGCTTATATAATGAATGTCTTGCTAAGTGTAAAACCATCTGTTCTCTTTAGGATCAGCTGGCTGCTGATATGTACAATTTCTCTTCCAAGGAGGGAGAATATGCTTGTTATTATGTCATGGTGAGTTTTTCCTCTGTTGTGTAAAGATCCACAGGCTTATCCACAGGCACTTTGCCCTAGTGTTTCCCATTTAATATTTGAGCTACTTCTTCAAAGACAGCACAGTTTCTGGAACTCATTCTCAGAATTGGCTTCTGTCAAATGTTCGCCTGCTGATGGTTATACGTTCTTTTTGTTCCTGATAAAGTCACGCAATCAAACTTTTGCTTGCTTGTCAGTTGTTAGAGGCCCAGGCTGAATACCACAGAAGATCTCTGGCTTCCATTGAAGGTCTTCTGCCCATCATCAGATCACAGCAAGGTATGGAATTTACTGTTCGTTTCAGTCTAGGGTAATCTGTTATTTTGTTTTTTTTGTTTTGTAAATCTGTTAATACTGTTATTTTCATTAATAATGAGGACTAAGAGAATAAGCACTAAGAGAATAAGAGTCAATCAGGCTTTGGCTCTTACTGTGAAAGAGCCTTGGGAGAAATGAAAACATCTACTATTATTAAAATTGGCAGCTAATATTTGTCTGTTTACTTAGCAGGTCCATTTTAACCCTTTCACAAGTAAGGTCCCACCACAGGGGCCAGCCACTGCAAATCCCAGGTTGGGACAGTCCCACCCATGGGATTGGATCATTCAGCTTCAAATGTTATACAACAGTCAACTTTAGTCAGTGCTTTCAAATCTATATGCTTTCCCCA
The DNA here is from genome assembly GCF_030463535.1 of Salminus brasiliensis. Classification (NCBI taxonomy): domain Eukaryota; kingdom Metazoa; phylum Chordata; class Actinopteri; order Characiformes; family Bryconidae; genus Salminus; species Salminus brasiliensis. Next base: position 24,394,518 of record NC_132889.1, on the reverse strand, counting down.
GCACGTATTGTACACTCCTATGATGTCTTACCCTCGTTTGTCACTAAACACTTTGCGGAAATGCTCCATGCTTTTAAATTTTTAACCGTCTTGTGACATAACCTCAGTATTGCTATCAAGTGTAAAACGTTGTAAAAAACACGGCTCTCGTGAGGCTGAAGTTACTGGCCAGCATTTTACTGGATATTTCTGTTCCACCTTTAGGGTGGAATTTCAGCTTCAGGCAGCTTTTATTGCTAATGACATTTTATGTTATTATGTTATATCTCTACAGTGATATTAAAATATAAATATGTATATATTAGTTATATCCATTGACACAATACTCAAGGTCATGAAGTTTCACCACTGTACATGATTATACTTAATAATAAGTAAACAAAATTGATCTAATATCGTCTACAGGTATAGCCTGCTGTTTACCCATGCTGTCTGGTAGATGACGTGCAGCTGATATTGTGTAAAGGTCATATTATGGTACTCCACTTGTACATGTGCTGAAAGACCTCTGAACTCTGGGCAGAACAATACAGACAGCCAAAACTCGCTTGCAGAAAGGTTAATCTATGATTTGTTAAATTGTGTGACAGAGTTTAATTATGGGATTGTGACACCCTGGTTTAATCCTCCTTGGGTCGTTATTTTAGCTCCCTCCTAATGATTTTTTATGTAGCTTTCACCAAAGTGTTATTTCCAATAAGAAAAATCCAGCATGTACCGGTTCTGTTCACAGTGATGGTTAAAACAAAAATGAACGCTGACATGGTTTAGGAACAGAGCCGGTTGGTATTTTGGCAGCTCTCTCCTGCTGTAAAGCAGAAGTGCTCCTCGCCCATCTGTTTCTGAAGCTCTTTTCAGCTTGAATTACTTTGAGTGAGAGTTAAACAGTGGAGAATGTTGTCAGTGCCATGAGGATTAGTCAGTGTAGTCAATCACTCAAGACTTGGCAAACGGTTGGTAGATCAGGCACTATTCAGATGCTATGTGTGCTATGCGTGTCTGATACTGGGTATAAATCAGCTCGCGCTGTGAAGCCTCGCGTATCTTTTATGGTTACACTCGTCTGCTTATGATTTCTGACCGCTTCCTGCCGTAATTCAAGTCAAACAACCTGAGCTGGCAAACTGTAAAACACACCCTAACCTTGTTCTCTCTCTCTCTCTCTCTCTCGCTCTCTCTCTCTCTCCCTCTGCTGTCCAGACACATGGACGGAGAAGCCAGCGTTTGGCACAGCTCTGGAAGAGCATTTGAAACGCAGTACCCGAGAGATTGCTTTGCCCATAGAGGCGTGTGTGATGATGCTGCTGGAGACCGGCATGAAAGAGGAGGTACACTCTTAAACACGAAGGGGCCAAAAAAAAGTTATATGGGCACAGCATAGAAGGGTTACTTTTGGTTCTTTCCAATTGGTTGGTTCTTTAGAAGAATATTTTTATTAATAAGATGTGAGAGTTTAAAGGACCTCCACATAATCTAAAAAACTTATACCAATTAGTGCTGGGCGGTAAGCCGGTTCATTCGGTATACTGTTTATAATTTGCACTACAGTCTGCTTTTCATGCAAATTTTTAATGTGCATGAAGTCTAGGCGGTGAGCAGAATGGTGATAGTTTCAGTATCATGATAATTAATTACTTGCATGTTTCAATACACAGACAGCATAGTTAGTTCTGTTTGCTTAGACTGTTTTTATTAGACACTAAACCCAGGTTTTCATTAAGTTACAACTTATCAAACCTCATAATACTGGGATACATATTGTAAAATCGTGAAAATATTTGTGCCATCTGTAAAACCTAACTCAATTGAACATGTAGGTTTACATGATTTAAAAGTATCACAAGACAGCTTAACCTAATATACAACAGTAAATAAACAATGTGAAATAGATATAATATACATGTAATTAAAGAAAATAAATATGTAGGTGAAATTAAGATACAGGAATGAGAAATGCAAGAATTAAGATAAATGGAATACAGTGAAAAATATAGCCATGAAGTTATTCAAGTTTATGAAGCAGTATCTTAATTTATACACAACGCTACAAAGACTGGATCATGTGAGCATCTGGTCAGTCAGCTGGTTTGTCAGGGTTCACAGGAATCAAGGAATTTACATGATCCAAAAACATAATACATAAATCACAAAACAAAATACAGTAAACATTTCCTATTGCTTCTATGGTAATCTGGTAATCAGCTGTGCTTGCTTAATTACAATTGTTGCAGTTGTAAAATATCAAAATCTAGATGTTTTCTAATGTTGTTCAGACCTCTTGGAACTCAAAACCCTTCTTTTAGCTCCAGGCTTGTGGAAGTGTGACTACCAGTATTGATGTTAATGTAACGTTTACTTCTCCTTTCTGCGTTTGCTTCCAGACCACTCTCTAATAATAGGACTGAAACGAGACAGCTATTTCCTCCCAAGACCTTTTATTATCACAGTGAAAATTCCTTCCGTGTGTAAATGAATCGAATTTCCATATATCATGTATTGTCTATCGGCTCTTTCGTTACACACTGTCTAATTTCTATATACTTATACATATTCCAATTCTCTTGTCGCAGGGGTTGTTCCGTATCGCTGCAGGAGCCTCTAAACTAAAGAAACTGAAGGCAGCGCTGGACTGTTCCACTTCCCAGTTGGAGGAGTTCTACTCTGACCCCCATGCTGTAGCTGGTATGTTTCGTTTTAAGTAACCCAGCGTTTCTTCTTATGCTCAAAGAGGAACCCAAAGAAGCATGTGATGCCCTCAGGTTATACATGCACTTTGCTCCAAAGTGTGTGTGTGTGTGTGCATGCTGCAGAGTAATAGCAACATTTCCTACAGTGTCAAGGTCACCTCACTCTAGCTGGTGATATTTGAGCAGGCAGTTAAGCACTTACAAGTCACAGTTATTTCTGGAAATGAGAAAAGCATGGTCTAACTAGATGTATTATTCTCACAATATTACTCATAGCTTGTTGAATAGACAATAGTGCAGATTCCAAGCGTTCAATCAATACCACATTTGTGTCTGTAAACAGAAGCAGAGAAATTATTTATGATATTAATTCAGTAAAAGGTATTGCTAGACCATTCTTTAGGCCTGATTTTGTCATTGACCCTTAAAAGAAACCTGGCAGTACAGACCTGCTAATACTGAATCTGGAATGTTAATGTTATTCATTGGGCAACTGTGTAAATAAAAATTATGTAATTACATAATATAGTAATATATCGTCCATGCACTGCAAAAACCTTGTATCATAAGAATGGCAATTTTATAGGAGAAGGGAAAAACATTTTATTTCAAACCACAGAACAACGGCCAGATGTAAAACCAAAATGTAAAAACCAAAAGTAAAAATGGAGAAACATGGGATTGTGTGATAATCATAGTAAAGTCAAATGCAAATGTTTGTGCACCCTGGTAAAATTATGTGTTTTGAGTAAATTGACATTCTCTCAGAGAACACATTTGTACACATAACTAAAGCATAACTGATTTGCTGAATGTAACATTTAACAATAATATTTAACAATTAAATATGGTACGATTCCCGGTCTGGGTGACTATGCTACGCTACACCAATAAGAGTTCTTGGGCAAGACTCCTAATATTACATTGGCCCAGCTCTGTAATACGAGTAACCTTGTAAGTCGCTCTGGATAAAAGTGTCAGCTAAATGCTGTAGTTTAATACTAGGGGTGGAAATCTTTAGGCACCTCACGCTTCGATTTGGGTGTTGGGTGTATGCTTTGGGGTTGCTTGCTCAATGGTCCTTTAATTGTCAGCAAAGAAAAACACCTGGTTGTAGCATCCAAAGTAGTTCCATACACTAGCTTTCAATGCAGAAGGTGCCAGAATCTCTCACCCATCCATGTCACATACTGTCTGATGCTGCACTTCCACACCCTTGTGGTCCATCAACCTCACATCAGTTTTTGATATTTGTGAATGGATACAGAATTGGCCACTTCAGCATCAAGGAGCATCTATGAATCAGGTTTCCCCCTCCCCTATTCGATGCTGTTGTGAAGCTTTAGAAGCCCTACACTTCAGGTCTGTAGGTTACTGTTTTAAGAGCAACATAGAAAGCTTTTGAATTCAGCTGTTCTTCCATTTCTTACCTAAAGAAATGTTTTTTTTCCCTCAGAACCAGCCTAACCTGATTTCATGGTTGTAACTGAAGCTTGCCATATTGCTGCGAGCACTGGAGCGTGGTTCAGTCTTGCCATGAAACAAACTGATTCTGTTCCATCTGTATGTTTTTCATTGTTTTCCCATGGTCAGGAGCCCTGAAGTCTTACCTGAGGGAGCTGCCTGAGCCTCTGATGACCTTCCAGCTGTATGATGAGTGGATTCAAGCATCAAAGTAAATGATACATGGCTACATACTACATGTTCTATACACACATAAAGTATCAAAATTTCATCAGAAAAAAAGACAGAAACGCTCGCAAAAATATAGAAACCACATGCACCTCTCAGACATACTTGTTTCATTACTGAAAGCTCTTTCCTTTCTTCGCTTTCTGTGTCTGTCACCTTTATGCAGTGTTTCTGACCCAGATAAACGACTCCAGGCTCTGTGGGTGACATGTGACAGCTTGCCAAAGGCCAACAAGGCTAATTTGAGGTACACAAAGTCACCTTCGGTTTTATTGCCCCTTTTAGCCAACCTGATTTGTCAGTAAGACCTCTTATTTTCTTTTTTTAAAGGTATTTGGTGAAGTTTCTGGCCAAGCTAGCTCAGGATAGTGAGGTTAATAAGATGACCCCAAGCAACATTTCCATTGTACTGGGACCCAACCTGCTTTGGGCCAAGACTGAAGGGTAAGGATAGAGCCTATTTAGTTTAGAATTTAATTTGACCTTTGAGAAATGTCGCCATGCCCAGTGGTTCAGACACTGTACTCACTCACAGTGCATGACTTCAGATGTTGTACCTGATTTTCTGTTATGTTTCCAGATCCCTTGCTGAAATGGCAGCTGCGACCTCTGTCCATGTGGTGACCATAATTGAACCTATTATCCAGCACGCAGACTGGTTCTTCCCAGATGGTAAAACTGTGTACTTTACCTTAATATGAGTACTCCTCCAGTATAGGACATACAGGCTGATCCTCTTAGAAATGTGAAGTAAGCTTCTAATTTTAATCTGACACTTTAAGAGGGCAGAATCTAGCAAATACTAAAACATTTGGGAATTTTGGTAAAGTGGCATTTGCAGCAAACGTCAATTATACAGAGTTACAGTAAACTGAATATGAACCAATGGAGAGATTAGCCCTGAACTGAGCAGCAGCCAGTAAAATGGAGCATTTCCTCAGTAGTCCTCAACAAGGTTTTAACAGCTGGGCCAAAAATGTCAGAAAACAGCTGCACTCTTACATTTTACACATTTTACACTCTTACAAATTCTACACTTTGAAAATATCTAAATTGATTGATACCTTCAGAAAGTGCTTCTCACTGCTGCAGGCTTTGAATAGTGTCTGGTAATGCATCTCTAAAAATGGGTAAAATCCTAGACTGAGCCTAAAGCACTCATTCCTTTAAAATATGCCTGGATCGGCCCTAATTTCTAATAGTTGCATAATATATTACATAGTTATGTAAAAAATTACATTTACAATCGTGGTTTAGCTGATTTTAGCGACAAAAAAGTTCTAGTAAGGACTCTGTTATGACCCAGTTAGTTGAGTCAGGTGTGTTGCAAGCAGGTAGTGTAGAAGGCTGAATTAATGAACCCTGATCTAGCAGATTTGAGTCCTTTGTCTTTGAGTTAAGGTTTATTGTCTGTCGTCTGTTTGCTTATTTGTCAGATGTGGACTTCAATGTGTCCGGCATGTTTGCTATGCCGACCGCCTCCATGCACCAGCTAAGCTACCCAGGCACCCCCGAGCCCGAGCCGTCTACAATCGACAGGAGGCGCCCGGGCAGCCTGGGGGGACTAGAGGCTGAGAGCCCCCGTAAAGACAGGTACCCATCCTATCCTCGCCTTCACAGACAAGACTCCAGAACCACAGCTGTGTCTGCTCTCTATGTAGTGGCCAATGAGACTGTCACAGTCAAAGCAGACAGTCCAGCTGTGCCGCAAGAGGCTGTGTAGTTGCTTGCGCCGTTACTTTATCCGTTTCCCAACCTGTTTTGTCTTTCAGAACTTATCGATTTGTGTATGGCTTATCAAATCAATAAAATGTGTTGTCTTTCCTGGTCTAAAATGGTAAAATGAGTGACATTATGTGGTTGTTATGGGTCTTAATGAGTCATTCAGGTTCTCATATGACTTACCTGGGCCGCCCCTTCAGTAACTCGGGTCTCCAATGGATTAGATGTGGCTGAATTTAACATAACAATGTTATTGATTAACTATAAAGACAAAGACAGGTTCGAGAATCTCCTGATGTAGCCAGGCCTCTCAAGAGTATGCAAAGTGTGACTAGCATCGCACCACACCCTCAGGCAGTGCCTGCTGACTAAGTGACAGGAGTTCAAAGGTTGAAAAGCTGAAAGGTCTTCTCAGTCATGTGGGCTTGTATCGTACAGAGCTTCTTTAGTAGAACTTTAAAAGGAGCTTGTTGATTGAGTTCCGACTGCTGACTAAATGGATCTGAGGCTTTGAGGAGGATCAGGAGAATTGGTTGCAAATTCAAGCATCTGCATTCTCATACACTCTTAACACATAAAGGTTCTTCAAATAGTTCTTTGAGCAATGCCATAGAGGAACCACTTTTGGTTCCATAAAGAACCATGTTTGTAATGGAGATGATAATAGAGTGAGCGTCAAGAATGTTCACATTGGTAAAGAACCTTTCCATCAAGTTATAGTTCTTTAGACCAATAAGATGTTCTTTTTTCTATTACAAACTTTAAAGTTATTTATGGAACCAAAAGTGGTTCTCCTGTGGAATCGTTTAAAGAACCATTTGAAGAACGTTTAAGAGTGTGCACCCAGTTTTTAGTTACTAGCGGACACATCCAACAATGACTAAGAGAGCTTGCCAGTGGTAACATCTGGATTTGCTTAGGTGGTCCTTTGTGAATAAGTTCTTAACCTCCTAAACTGAAGGCTTACTATTGAGTTATTAATCTCAGGACTTGCTATTCAGCATCGACTAACAATGAATTGGTGACTATATAAAACAATTTAAGACGGCATTTATGTTTTAGTATGTACTTAAGCTGCTTTAAGGTAGTCTAAGGTAGCAAAGCCAAGTCCCAAACCAGTTGCTTGTAACACACACTGTAAAATGACTAATGATCTCTGTGTGAGGCCCTATCCTGTTTCTACCCTGGCTTAGTTACTGTGTATGAGTGTGTATGAGTGTAGTGTGGTGGTATCTCTCTCTCTTCTCTGGGCTCTAATGGCTCTCTGTCACCATAGGTGGAGCTCTGTCAGGTGTGAGTGTTTCATTCTCTCCCCTCTCCCCCCCCCTCCCCATAGCCCCGCTAGCAAACCGCCGGAGCACGCTCCTCGTAGAGGCGCCACTCTAAATAGAAAGCAGCACTCTTCCCCTTCCTTCCAGCCCCCTCTACCTCCGGTGGAGGCGGGGGAGGCCCCCCCACAGTCACCGGTAGGGGGCTCGGAGGCTGGTCTGGCAGCAGCTATAGTGGCTCAGACCCAGCAGCCTTTAGGCCAGCAGCAATCTGCTGAAGATAGCAGGTAAGGACCGTTCGTAAAATGTCATTAAAAAGACCCCCTTTTCCACCTCCATGCTGCAGCTGCCAATGAGAAATCAGGAGCATCTCTCGCTCTGCCCCACCTTCAGCTGTGAGATGATTACACGCTGAGTTAAGCAATCTTTCAGCACAACTCTATCAATGTTTTCTTTTAATAAATCTTCTGTACTTGTAATTAAATAGGCTTTGCTCACACTGCAGGGCAAATCTGATTTGTTTCTCAAAACTGTTTAATAATATGCTGATTAGGTAGGGGCAGGTAGACACATAGATAAACATAGATGTTACATAGATAACCTTAGATGTTGATGTGTACAATCACTAAGCATTACTACAGCTAGCTAACATGTTAATCACGCTGTATTTTTGACTTTTTATTAATTACAGCATGAACAGATTGTGATATAAGTGCAGGCTGACCTGAAGTCTTTAGCAGTTACAGCAGTTTCTGTAACTCTACAGCATACACAGTAGCACAGTTCCTTAATGTGTTCTAAGCTTCAGTTCTCCACATTTAAACTATACCACCAACATTCTTCACTCACATTCTGATGTGCTGTGGCCCAAATTATAAAAAGAAATCCCCAAAAAACATGAAATCCGATCTGACTAGTCGTACATATCCATTAATCCAATCCAATTTGAAGCTGCATAAAAATGAGGGTAAAAAAAACTCACATGGCTTTTGCCATTTAGAAAGCAGAAAATCTGTCCTGCTCAAATTAAATATACAGCAAAATCAAATTTGAACTGTTTATCTCAGTGAAGCCTAACCCTTCACATGGAGATCTGCCTTCCTGTAGGTTTCATCTCCAACTTAAATCAGGTTCAGCTAATTATGAACTTCTGGTCATACCTAAATCACACCTATTAAATGGATTCGGTTTAGGATTGGAGCTCATCTCTGTAGTCTCCTCAAGATCTAATACACCCCAGGCAAGGAATTAAGGACTTCCATTGACAATTGCTAGCTGGATATGGTGTGATACAAAAGGGTTGGACCTTAATCATCATTAAATCCTCAGCAAGTAACTAGTAAAAGATTCATTAACAGTGTTGCCGCCAACCCACATCTTGGAGATCAGTCTTCCTTCAGGTTGCACTTTCAATCTAAATCTTAACACAGCTCATGCCAGTAATCAATGACTTTCATTGACAATCATTAGCTGGATCAAGTGTTGTGGATAAGGCTTAGAGATAAACTCTGCAGGAACTCCGGGAGCACAGATCCCAAATCTGTCAACACACCAACCCTGCTCCTGGAGATAATAATAATGGAATGCAATGGAGAAATATGGACCAGGCATGGTGGAAAAGGGTTGGAGCTCAACCCTGCTGAAACGTAGAGGTCCAGGAGCAGGGTTGGTGACCGCTGTCCTAAATCATCATTAGATCATCTACAAGTAAGTAAAATCTATCAGAATAGAGTGATTTACCTCATGGCTTCAGAGGTCTGAGGTGAAGCTTGTCAACTTAGATGTTAAGGAGCATCAAGGGCTTTCAGATACTAGTCCGAGTCCGGAAGCTTCTTAGTCAGCTGTCTGCTCAGACTGATCACGCTCTCGCAGTGGCTCCTCACAGCCAGCAGTTTCCGCCTTCCGTCCATTCTTCCTGGTGTTTCCTCTCTTAGTCATCTCTGAATCACTGTCCCCTCTGTTGTCTGGAGACTAACTGTGACTTTTTTTCCTAAACATCTGAAATAACAAAAAATGAAATGTATTCTTTGCAGAAGAATCGCATGGCATGTTTTCTTGTCAGAGAAGCAGTGATCTTTTGCAGATTTGCCTGTACATTTTTCTACCTATTTTTAGCAAAATAATCCCTCAGCATAACCTCACCTTTCTTTCATAGCATGACAAGCAAGAATCAACAAGATTACATTCATACACTGACAGATGCAGTTTGCAGTGTTTTTAATGACAGGTCTGTTTTGTCCAACAGTAGTGTTGTTCGAGAGCCAGCCTCCACACCTCCATCCCTGAGGAATGGGCCAAGAGGCCCTGTTGGAACTCCTACACAGCTGACTGTTGAGACCCCAATGTCTGCTTCAAAGGGCCCCAGTCCACACATGGTGCGCAGAGGTAAATACCAAAACTAAGCCTGGCTAATAAATCCGTAGTGATAATTATCATGAACTATAGATACTGAGAAATCTGTCCTGTTTCCACTTGTAATCTCAACTCTAATTGGAACACCTTTTGTCATTAGTCATTAACACAGATGTTCACTTACTTTTTCTAGCCTGCACTGCGGTGCTCAGTTCAAGACATTAGTAGGCAATACAATTATTTGTGTGTTACTAGTTTAGTTAGTTTTTGTTTGTGTATATGTGAGGATATATATAATAGTGTATTATAATGTTAACTATTGCTGTTGATTGCCATTGCATTTAAACCCCATGATTTATGCTTTTAGGTACCAAAAAGCAGGCCCCTGCTCCACCCAAAATAGCCCCCAGCCCCTCTCCCTCCCCAGCCCAGACCCCTAAAGCTGTACTTACCCCTTCCACCCCAGCCCCTAGCCCAATGGCCAGCACCCCTCAGCCAGCAATCATACCTCGCCGCCACTCCAACAACCAAATACCCATCCAGGCCCCGAACCACCCTCCTCCACAGCCCCCTCCCCAAAGCACAGCAGAGCCAGAATCGTCCCCGCCCAGCACTCCCACCCCCCCAGATACTCCTCCGCACGACGGCCTTCAAAGCACCCAACTTTCCTCCTTCCAGTCTGGCTCTCTTCCTCGTCGGCCCATACCCAGACCACGGCCCAGGCCTAGCGTCCCTCCGCCCCCACAGCCTGTTGGCGACGATGCTAACGGGGTCTGCACATCCGCATCCAAGATCATCACGGGTAAGAGCTAAACAGCATCCTTCATTCTTCGTTTTTTTTATTTAGCATGAATGATGAAGTGCCCTGCTTTCCCCCCAGTCACTTAGCACTGTACTAGTAAGTGTGGAGGTACAATACAGGACAGACAATCGGAACAGAACTCAATTATCTTGTATCCCTCTTATAGATTTAATCACAGAAAGAGCATTAGCGACAAGAGCCTTAGTGAGGTCTAGCTCACGCCAGGCATTAGGCATGGTGCCAAAGTTCAAGAGAGTCCTATTTTATTGGCAGTACTTCTCTACAAGGACTAGACAAGCTGTGTGTGTGCATTTGCACACCTGTGTTACCAATGGATGCAACTTAAAGTAGCTGAATGCATTCTTTAGATGAGGTGTCCACAAATATTTTGGTATAGTGTATCTGGAGTATCCATTTCTATAACCTAGAGGTTGTCAGAGCCACAAGCTACTTACTGAGCCACTGCTCTTTTCAAATTCAGGAAGGAAGCTAGTTTTAAAATAAAAGGACAGTAAGACATTTTTCCCTTTTTAGCAGAAAAGGCACGGAAATGTGGAACATATGAGCAAATTATAAGACTATTAAGCGTGACAAAAAGCTGAGGGGATTTAGTTTCGTCATATTGAAAATCATCTAGCTCATTAATATCTCATTGTTCAGAGAAAACCAACTCCAGCTGCCCAGAATCTTTCCCCACATCGTTATATATGGGGATGGAAAGTCACAAATTTTCACTAAGAGAAAGTTCTTCTTTGTCTTTACACTTGAGCTCGCAAAAACAGTACTGATGTATTACTGACTGATCTCCACATACTTCCACAGGTTGAGGATCATTGTGGAAGGTAGTAAACAGAATACTTGTTCTGCTGTTTTTATTATCAGTTCTACAGCTTCTAGCATCATCATTTCAACGTTCACTTTTCATCTGACCATCCATCTTAATTCCATTAGCCACTCATATTTCATTAATTGCTTCCAAAGGAATTTAAACTAGACCTTTTGGTACATTCTGTTTTGGCAAAGGCAGCTTTTTATACAGTGCTAAAACTGTAGAACTGCAGACCATGCATGCTGTAGACCAAGGGTGCCCAAACGTTTTGTGTTGGTGGGCCAAAGTGCAATGTGTGTGGTGGGGTGAGGTCCAAAGAGACAAAAACAAGCTTACAAATAAAAGTTAGTAGTTTTAAATCTAGTTCTTAGAAGTGTATTTCATTACAGGACACTGTATTTTGTTACTAGCATTCATATAAAAAGACATTTTATTTGAAAACAAGAATTTAATGTTGGTGTTTTAATATGTTACTGTTGGGCTAAATCAAACCACAAAACCGCAAGCTGCTCTTTGGACAGCTATAGAATTGTCTATAGCTGCCCAAAGTGCAGTTTGCGGTTTTGTGGCTTGACTTGCCCAACAGTAATGTCTGAACACCTACCTTAAATTCTTGTTTTCCATTAAAATATGTATTTTTACATATTTTGTTGTGCTGTGAGTTGTGCTACACCTTTAAAAAGTTGAGCTACACCTTAAAAGTAAAGGTTCTACAAATGATTATTTAAACACTGATATGGAAGAATCATTTTTTGATCAAAAAACAAACAAACCATGGGCCTAAATCAGCAGTATCTTTTTGAAAGTTTTCCTAAATTTGTTCTTGAGAAGAATCCCAACAAAAAGTCTACATCAAACTTATGAAGTGCTTTTAAACAGCATAATTGTTCACAGCTCTGCTCTTACAATGATGGATCCAATTGTTCTCTTAAATTGAACAAATCCTAAATAAGAAAACATTGAAAACTGCCCAAGAAATGTCTTCTTAAGAACTGTTGGTGAATGAGGCTCAGTGTTTGTCAAAGAGGTTTGTGTGTGTGAAGAACTTTGTAAAGGCTTAAAGAACCTTTACATGATGTAAAGGTCTGCTGCCAATTTAAAGGAGCTTCATATATTGATTCATATATAAGTACTTCTTTTATGTCCTCAGTCTAGGAACCATTTGTATCATCTTTATTTTTAAGAGTGAAATCAAAGCTGGTTGGTTCATCTCAATCTAAATGCTTGAATATATGTGAAACTTTTCACTAGTTTTCAGCGATAAGAAAAAGAGATGAGTGAAAAACAAATCAATTTCCCAAGATAGTTCAAATGCAAATCTGCCTCACAGCTGGAATCTGACTGCTCTTAGTTTTTTTTTAGTTTTTTTTTAGCCCAAACCAAAAAGAAACTTCCTTCATAGAAGAGGAGATCTGGCCCTTTTGGCTTTGGTAAACCTGACCAGTGTCATCAGTGTTGTTCAACTCTTTTAGGATATAATGATAGGAAACTTGAAGAACCCCTTTTTAGGCCTTTGGTTTTTCACCATTGTGGTAGCTGATGCCCCTTGTGGTCTCAACTAGAAAATTAGTCTTAATAATAAGCTGAGTCTAATCTAGCCCAGGGGTCTGTTTAGAGACCACTACCACTTAGACTTAATTCAACTAGAACTGGGGGTGGAATTTTCTCATGGTTGCTATAATAAAAATAGTAAAGTGCAGTATTGCAGGCATTTCCAGAGATTATGTGGAGCATTACTGAAGGAAAAATTCCACTGACTCGTCTTGGACGCTTTGTCTGTCCATTCTGAATGCAGCCAAGTAAAGGCCAACGGCAGGAAACATATGGATCGCTATGGCCAGTAGTGAAAGAGGCACTGGAGAATTCTCTGAAATGGATGGAACATTCTTTTCATTTTACCTTTGTCTACTGTATCATTAGCCCTAATCTCTGTTTTATCTTTCCTTCATTATTCTGGTGGCTGTAGACTCGTAGAAGGCTCATTTATACTGTAAAAGGGTTTCAGGATTAATACCATAGTATGTTAACCAAGGAAAGATACATCCTTTAGACCTCCTTATTTTTTTCTAATATTGAATTTTGTTTAGAACAATTTCACGTGGTTTGAGGCAAGTGTGTGATCATTTGCATTAGTGTTTGGAATCACTTATTAGTAGGGAGGTGTGAAAAATGACGGACGTTTTTCCCAGAATGCCAAACAGAGATGTAGATCATTTTTTAAAAAAGGAGAAAATGCTGAGATCTTGTCACTGCAGTGCAAAGCTAATGAAGCACATTTTGGACACCAAATGTATTCACTGATCATTTGCACTTTATTATTATTATTATTATTATTATTATTATTATTATTATTAGATCTGATCTGTTGAGTCCTGGTGGCATGAGGGTATGTGCAGAGTGTAATAGTTTAAGTGAAAAGGTTTGCCTCAATAAAACTCAGTGCATGCTGCTCGACAGTCAGAGCTCTTCAATGGTAATGGAAAGTTCAGCAGCTGCCAGCCGTCCCCCCCTCCAGACCGCTCTGCCGTTTCACCACGCGGCTCAGCCGCTGTCCATCTGCATGCGCACAAACACCTCTGATCCAGCACTCAGCACCTCAAACTCATGACCTCCTCTTCTTTCCAGCTCTGGTCATTTACTCTTTCACTGTTTGGGGGACTAATCTCATTTTACAATCAGTTGTGACCACCGCCACCATCACATGCGTGCAGCCTGTGAAGTAATTACTGAGTAATGAATGATGAATGAACTGGGTGTCCTGATGCATGATGTGGCATTGTTAAACTGTTGCAGATGTGTGACCTGCTGCCTGTGAACTGTGCGTTGAATGGCAGGCTATGGTAAGGATGGGGGCCTGTAAGCTAATTAATGTGTAGTGTTGCTGGGAGTCGTCGAGCCAGCCTGTCTGTGTGTAAACGCTTCTGCACACTAACCCACCCTGCTTTTCTGGGGTAACGCTAGCTAGCCTGCATGTGGAATGAAACATATAAGCGTGCTGCCTCTTGCTTTATGCAACAGTCCATATCTGTCGGCTCCTTTCACAGATTCATTTAGGGATTCACTGTAAAACACATAAAAACGCTATAAAAGTACTACAGAATGTTCTTTAAGCAATGCCATGGAAGAACGTTTGGTTTGGTTCCATTAATTTTGTGTGTGAAGAACCTTTTAGGGTGGGTTTCTACTTGTAGTTTTGTTTCCTTGGTCTGAATCAAGCTAGGAAATTATACAATGTTATACAAATGTTAATCCAATCAAAATTAGAGGGGAAAAAATGTGGCGTATGACGTAGATTGAGGCTGCAAGTAGAGGTCTGCACAAGGCAGGTGTGTTTATGGGTCCTTCATGATCCACAAAAAAAAAATAGCTGATAGGATAAAATTTACATTTATTAAATCACATCATTTTGATATCATTATTAAACCACATTTTTGATCATTGATAATTGCATTTTATTGCCATGGAACGATGTATATTAAAGCTGTAAAATCTGACCTTACTGTGGCAGCATCCCAACTTGCACGCTTCTTTAGTTGAGGCACCTACACTAATGAATGCTATTCTAATGTTGACTAGTTATGCAACACTGTGTATAGTGTGGTAGCATGTGGTTTGGGACACAGCCCCGCTGTACTAAGCAAGTACACTAAGCGTTAGCAGAAGTACAGAAGTACAGAATCATAGAAACCTGGGCGGGTCCGCACAGAGCCTCACCCTTGACCAGAGTTAGTAAAGTAGAATTCAGGCTTACTGTAACAAAACTCACATGTCGCAAAGCAGACAAGTATAAACACACCCTAAAAGTTTAAAGAAGGGAATGTAAAGAAACTGGTTTGTTATGGAACCAAAAATGGTTATTCTGTGGCATCGCTCAGAGAACCCTTTGTAGCGCCTTTGTTTTTTAGAGTAAATAACACTGAAAAAATGCATGGAATTTACTTGACTTTCTTGATTGTGTGTAGCGTTAAGTTGAAAAAATGCATTACATCAACACAGTTACTGCCAAAAGCAAGTAACTACTATGTGTTGATGCAGCCTATTTTATTCACATGGAAATAATGTATGCGTACAAGTCAAGGAAAATTCATCATATTGTATTTTCAGTGAAGGAGGATATGGGGGTGGGGGGTCTGCACCATGCATACTGTCGTAAGATGCTAGAATTTTAATTATTTTTAACAGTTATTTGATCATATGTTGTATATTATGATATCTGATCTGGTTGAAACCTGTATGTCTAAATGCATCTGAATGACAGATTCATGGTGCACTAAATGTTTACTTGCTTATTTTAGTTCAATTATGAAGCAGGTTTTGTGTTTTGTCTTCATATTTATTACCCTCAAAAGTTTGTGGCCTTGTAACAAAGAATACGTTTAATAAATGAGCTTGTTTTCCTTTTTTAGTTTAGAAGACCACTGTGCTGGCATTATTATATAATATATTATGATATAATATTAAGGGGCCTAATCTGGATGAAGGGGAACACCTAAACACACTGTGGTAAACAGGAATGTCCCAGACCTGATATATTTATCCTAAATGCCACTAGATCACTAGATTATGAGGTCATTAAAATGTTTGGATTGGATTGCTACATACAAGTTAACATTGAACCAAGACAGGCAGCCATACTACCTAATCTAATCTGTCTAATGAGACTAAAGGTTGAGTTTCGTTGCTTTGACTGTAGCATTGTAGTATTTTTTTTTTTTTACCTTCTTTAGTAAATCTCACATTTTGATTGTGTTTTTTCATGTTTATTTTTTGGGCAACATCAATCAACATCAAAAGTGCTGAAGTTGTTTTTTATGTAGTATCTTTTTATAGCAAGGATGTACCTGTATTAACATTCATAATTCCTCAATATTTCCTCAATATTAAGGAAATTCAGTGGCATTTAGGAGGAAAATGCAGGACAAAATGAATTAGGTTTGGCTGCTGTTTCTCACTGGGTGTCATAAACAGCATTTCAAAATTTTAGAGATTCAGCTTAGACGTAGATTTTTCAGTATTTATATTTACAAAAAGAACACTAAAAAGATATTCTAGGAAAGAAAGAAAAGCTGAAGCTAAAAGAAGATATCATCTAATTGCTACATAGTTTCTTTATTTTTGATGACTGTACAGATGTCATAATTGTTTTTTAAAAAAGTATTTACATTTATTTCCTATACTGTTTCTTTCATGGTTCATTTTCAATATATTGGGTTATTACAACTTTCTAACCCATTTTAAAAAGCTAGGTGTCCTCAAACTTTCGAGGGTTATTAGGTGTAGTGGGCTTACATTCATGCCGTTGAAGTTTGACTGTATATTCTGTTTGCACAGATGTGGGTGTGTCTTTTAAGGGGCCAGGGCGGGTCCTTATCCCCGTGATTGCTGTGGAACAGCTTGAAGCCACACCCCCTGATGCTGAGCACCATTCGGAGAGCACCATGCTGTGAAAGGGAAGATGAAACTCAGCCTAGCACTCCTTTTCTGGACTATGCCATGACAAATCAGCCCTTTTTTTAGGGCCTGGATTTAAACCAGATCTTCCGAGCACTGATGGAGCTTCTTCGAGGCTGTTACTGTTTCCATTTTCATCACGACATATCGTAATCGTAAATGTCTTTTGTCAGATAAAACGTCTGAGCTTATTTTTCCTCTCATGTCAAAAGTGAGAACTTTAAAAGATGAATGTTTCCGTGCATTTTGTGTTTGGTGTTTTTAGCTTTATCCAGGTGTGTGTTTTTACTTGTGCCTTTGAAAAGTGTTTTTTTACTGCACAGGACTGGAAGAGAGGGGAGAGACCAAAGCAAGCTGAGCTTTAAGTTAAACGGCCTTTACATCCGCAGGGACACTTCAAATTTGTGCGTCTTCTGCAGTGCATGTAGGCTGTGTTAGACTTTTTTAATCATTTTCCTGGCAGCCATATAATTGATGTTTATTTAAACTGTACAAGAATTCATTTTCAGTGCCTCAGAGATTATGCTGGAGTGATTTTCTTAAAATACCAAAATACTATTATTGTAGGAAGTGGCCTATTATATGAAACAGTTGAGTTCGAATGGCACACATATTGAAAAACAGTATATTGCTAAATCCTAGATATGGTCAGTGTCATGCAAAAACCCTGTATTTCCATTTTGTGACATATTTTGTCAATGGCAATGTTTTATATATTAAGTCAGAATTTCATTATATGATAATAGACCAATACAAATGCTCCAAAATGGCTTGGAATAAAATATTTTTACTTTGACTTTCAATATGGAGATATGAGGTATGTGCGTGACGGTATACTATATGTGTATATATATATAGTTTTGAATATTTTTTATGCCTGTGGTGCAATATTGGTTGCATTTTAGTATTTCTGTGTCACCATTTAAGATCTAGACAATCACTTTTGTTTATTTACTTTCATGTTTTATTGTAAGTCATTTTTATCTGATTTCACAGGGTTTAATTTGATGGACCAAAGAGTACAGCAATAAAGCAAATTAAATCTAGAGGAAAATCACCAAATTTCTGCTGGAATTTCTGTTGAGTAAACAGTAAAGTTTCTCATCTTAATGTGCTTTTTTGGTCACTCATAAATGACATTGGTTTAAAACAGGAAACATGCTAAAATGTTGCTGTTTTAGGGGAAACTGCTGCACAGCTTTTAAGCTTAATTCCTAGAAAAACAGTTTTTAAACCTTTCGGCTCTGTTGTTAAAGTTATTGCAGTTTATTATGAAGACTTTATTCCTTTTTCCCCTTTCAGAGCCTGTTATTTCAGGTCTGTGCCTGAAAATAACAGTCCAATCAAAATGTGGACGAGTACTTTAATGCTTCAGTTAAACTCAGGAAATAGTTGGAAAATCAACAGTCATTCCTCCAATTTGTTATTGACTTGTTTCTGTGACAGGCTGTCCCTAAAGGACTTTTATGGGCTCGTAAACGTTGGTCTTTGTTTTTCTTAATCCTTTTTTGTTTTAAATGTACTTTTCTACGTTGTGTGCACCTTTATTGCAGGTGATCTCGTTTGGTCTGCAAACCTCTCGAGTGAACAAAGATATTCCGGTGTATTTTACTGATCACTGCTGTTATTCTTACACAGCAAGTTTTATTGATATATGTATGAAATCCTTAATACAGTGCCTGGCAATAAGAAAATAAAATTTGAAATGGAAATTTACCCTTGTTTTGTATGAATATTTATTTAATGAACTTTATTTTAAATCCAAGCTAAAAGGCACCACTCAATTCATCTCATTATTGCAGTAGCTTGTTAAACATGTACAGTCATTGGGAATAAATAAAGCTGCTATCTGCTCCAGCTTCACAAGCTTGGGATGGCTTCTTCATGGCAAAACTTGTGTTTGTCCACGTGAAATCACCATAAATGTCTTGCACAAACCCAGTAGAGCAGTAATTTTTCTAGTAATTAAGTGTCCGAAAACTGGCAAAAAGTAAAAGTGTCATTACGGATGATGTTGGTCCAATTGATAGTAAAGCAGTTAGGTCCGTCAAGACTGGTCAAGCCCAGTAGGCGATGAGAAACACTGCAACTGACAGGCAGACAATGAGGTTTGCGTTGACAACATGCTTCATGCAGGGGTCTTCCTCCAGGGAACACACCACATCCTCTGGCGGAGGAGGAGGGGCTTTTTCTCCAGACCCTTGATCCATCCCACACAGCCAGAGCAAAGTGGATTTCAGCTTAGACTGAGGCTTCTCATCAATCGCTGTGTCTGAAATCAGTCATAATCAAATCAAAAATATTTTTACATGGACCTCCATTGAAACTTAAGAAGTTTCTCCTTTGAGGTTGCCATTTATTTATTTATTTATTTATTTATTATGACACTCTGGCTCCACCTGCTGGTTAAACTGAGGCAATGCAGTTTAACCAGCACCTTCAGTGTAATCAGAAGGTGCAGTTGCATGGCTTCAAGACCAACTGCACCTTCAAGCTGTGTAACAATGCTGATATTGGGGAAATTCAATCCAAACACTACATACTCATTATCAGTGGGATAAAAGGGAACTACCTTTGATTTGCTCCTCACTGTCCCCACTGCTCTTCTCATTTTCAGGATGCACTCGGTTGTCTAGTGTAAAGATTCCAGCTTCCCTATCTGCCTCACTGCTCTGCACAGGATCGAACCTTGTGAACCACGTCAGCCGACTTATCTGTGACAGACAGGACACGTACGTTAACACTTCAAATATGAAACATCAACACTTACAGGGTCACTTGTACCGACAGATTTTGTTTCTGAGTACATAAACAAAGAGGTATTACTGCCTGAGGTTGTCAGTAAATTGGAAGGTAGATATTACCCCTAAGTTTTTATACAATACATTCAGGGCGGGTTTCCCACACAGGGATTTTAAGACTAGTCCTGGACTACAGAGTTTTCTGAATGGAGATTCTCCACTGAAAGTAACATTTTGTAAAGGACTGGGCTTAATCCCTTTCTGAGAGAGTCTCAGAGTTTAAATACAACAAGTTAAATCAATAATTAAATTAAATCAATAACAAAAATTCCCTGAAATAATTAGTGTCCCCTGAAGACCCAGAAGGCAATGAGGGTTCCACATTGGTGGAAGGCAGCACTCACTTCAATATAAAGTTAGGCACAATCACATGCCAAATTGCACTACTGTTAACAGACGCGTAGAAGTCTGTTAATGTATAGAACCTTCCCTTACATAACATCAATGCTCTATTAAAAGGTGAGCAATATGATGATTTATTATCATTATGTATCCTGGCTAGCATCTGAACTGAATAAACACCGATAAACAGTATGCTTCATTAAAAGAGCAAAATTTTTGGCAGAAGTTCTTGGGCTGCCAGATCAAAACCTTGCTGTTGCTGTTGTAGCCAATCTGTCTCAAGGTTGTACAGAGTGGTGATCTGAATTACTGTAGCCTTTATCAGCTTGAACCAGTCTGGCCATTCTCTGTTGACCTCTTGCACCGTTTTGAGGAAACTGCAGGGACTGTTGTCCCAGGAAAGTCAGGCCTTTTAATCTTGCATGTACTGGATATATTAAGGACAAAGTCTTCCTTTTCTGTATTTGCCCATCAAAAGGTACGATAAGACATAAGTCTGATGTAATTAACATATTTGCTGCTTCTAAAACGTCCTTGTTTAGGTCAACATGTGCCAGCGGGTGAGAAAGAAATAATAGTATCCAATGTTTCCCATGTTTCACATCCTCCTCCCTCACTTCACCTACTGGCGTCTTGCTGCCTTCACTAATTGCTTGTGTATTAGTGTGTGTCTGACCTGCTCTTTTGTGGGTTTCTCTGTGGCCAGGCTCACACACACCACCACAGCGAGTGTGAGCAGAGACAGGATGATGGAGAAATACAGGTAGTGAACGTATTTAATAACGTCAGGCCTGCTGTCACTCTCGTAGCACTGTGGGGCGGGGTAGACAAAATCCAGGATCATCCGCACGATTCCTACCAGCAGCCCCAGCGTCAAACCCCAGAACGCCCCCTGCACCAGACACAAGAACCAGAACACTTGAATCCCTCAGCCTTACCTGTCCTTATGAATATGAATATGTACACTAGGTCTGTCAGGGAAACTGCAGTTTTTGGACAATAAAATGTCCCAGATATGATTGCGATCAACGATATTATTTTTATTATGACCATTTTACGCCACTGATACTATGATATGGGGCTGGACGATATGGTAAAAATACTAAATCATGATGTTTAAAGACTTTTATCGTGATACACAATACTTACAGCATCTTTAATATGCTTAGAAAAGCATATTGTGTAACATAACAAATTTATCACAATACGACAAAATATCGTCATATTGCCCAGCGCTACTATGATATTATGATTTATTGATATGATATGATTTAAATCATTAAGTATATGCAGACAAAAGTTGACATACCACATCCTTCACATTAATGGGTTCTCCTCGTCAAGTAAACTCCGAAAAATTCTGAGGGCAAGTCTATATATGGTACAATAAGTCGATAACATAATTTGTGACAGCCCTAGTGTACACATGATATTTGCTAGTTCGGACGAGGCCTTCAGTTTATGATGATTTGGGAGAAGACAGGAGGGAACACTGTATAAAAAGGAGTTTTGGGCTGAAGCTAAGGTGGCTTCTGCTTTGTGGTATGAAGCCAGCCCCCCCTCTGATAAGTGGATCCAGGAATGATACATGAGAGGAGTAAAGGGGAGGTGACAGGGTGGTGAAGGGTTGTGCAGACTTGTCGTAGACATGTGAAAAAGGTAGAGGTGGAATTTCTAGGACATTATTGGCAAGGGTATTTAGAACTAATCGTTCCAGCACACTTTATTTTGTAGGTGTTTAAAGAAATGATAGAAGCACAGATATAGGAATTGTAGGACAATGGACTAATTCATCAATGCTCAGTTCATTATCAACAGTGTTAGAATTTGGGTTAAGATTAGATTTAATCTAAGGGGCTGTTAGGCTTGAGATTAGGTTTAAGATTTGTAACGTTACATGTTAAGTTCCGTTGCATTTTGCATTGGTTAAAGATAAGCCGAAAATCTAGTGAGCTGTCAAATGAAAGTGCTACCGGGAGCTATTCTCTAATACAATCAATAAAAACAGGTGATTGATTATCTGCTCAGTGTACCTTCTCATTCGTCCTTCTCCAGAAGCAGCCAGCCATGAACACTACAGACACGGGCGGCTGCAGGTAGATGCTGATTGACTGGATGTAGATGAAAAGCTGGCCACCCTGACTGGACTGAACCAGAGGGATCCATAACACGGACACTACCACTAACACCAAGACAAACACTCTGAACACACACAAACACATACACACATAGACACACAATCACATAATGCTACAGGGGGAAGCCTCTCAGCAGCCCTAAGTAGCAGCATCTTATATCTATAATTTCTCTATTTTCATAGACAACAGCTATATGCCATACACTGCCAGAAACCTCAGTAGGTTTGTTCGAGATCACTTAAAGCAACAGTATGTAGCAATTTTACATTTAAATAACATTTTGAATCTCCACTGACTGTAATAGGGAGAACAGCGTCTTAATCTTTGCGACTCAGGGCTCGGAAAGCTGCTGACTACACACTGCGAAACCCAAATCATAGTTGTGTAAAATCCTCTAATATTACTCTACTAATTTAGTCCACATGCTTCTTTCACTTTCAGTGATGGTTCTGTATCTAGCAGCTTGTCCAGAAATGCATGTGTAAAGTGTGTCCTCAAAGGTGACTCCAAGCATTGTGGAGAATTTATTT
Organism: Salminus brasiliensis; assembly: GCF_030463535.1. Lineage (NCBI taxonomy): Eukaryota > Metazoa > Chordata > Actinopteri > Characiformes > Bryconidae > Salminus > Salminus brasiliensis. Next base: position 24,371,904 of record NC_132889.1, on the reverse strand, counting down.
TTTTGGTCATGGGTTCCCCCGAAAGGTGGAGAATATTCACTGCAGTTAATTCAAATCACATGTTAAGCTTCCCTCTCATGGCACACAAGACATTTTACAAGCTGAGAGACATCTGAAGTGACAGAAGTATGTGGACTGCTGAGATTGCACAGGGTCACGCAGGTCTCAAACGTGTTTTGAGCACAGAGTAGCAACGATAGAGACACTCTTCTTCCACCACAATGATATTGAAGCTGTTATTTTAGGGTTGAAATGCTACATAATGTGGCTTTAAATATAATTATTCACTGAACTACTCTTGCCCACTATCACAAGAGAACTCACCTGCCCACTATCATGAGCTCCCACTCAGAGGCAGCCCGGCGGAAGTGTCTCCACAGGTCCATGGTAAAGAGGGTGCTGGAGCTGTTGAAGATGGACGTCAAGGAAGACATAAGAGCAGCCAGCATCACAGCCATCATCAAGCCTCGAAGCCCTTTGCACACACAAGCACACACACTTCAACTCATTCATTTAGTCATTTTTTTCTTGTTACCATGAAAAATTAACAAAATGTAATAAGTGGAATGGTAAAGGCTGCAATATTTACCTGAAGGTAGGAGTTCCATGACCAGTTTGGCGTAAGCAATATCTGAGCAGCCCACAGAATTTCCACACACCTCTTTACACACCTCAGGATCTGCGCATCCTACCTCATCTGCACACCCACACCACAGATAAATAGATCACACACTCTGTCATGTCATGCAGAAGACTTTGATGGATTTGATGGATTTGACAGTCCACTAGATTTCCATGTACAGTTTTACAATTGAATGAATTCCTATATTTTCAATCAAGATCAAATTCATTTTTTGAAGAATATCCTAAAATGCCTTACATCCCTTGTAATGTAAGCATGCTTGTGTTGGCAGGTGTACCTGGATATAGTATTCTGCTGATCATGCCAGGCAGCACCATCATGAAAAAGGGCAGAACTTTGAGGTAGGAGGCCAGTAGCGAACCTCCTTTGGCATGCAGCAGGTTCTTAGCGGCCAAGGAGCGCTGCACTATTACCTGCACGCACGCACACACACACACACACACACACAAAGAGTTTCAAAGAATAATCAGAGATGCATGCAGTAGCTTAAATCCATCAAGTATTGTGGCTAAAACTGAAGCTATGAGGAAGAAAGGAATTCGATTTTAACAAATGAAAAACCAAAGAGGAAATCAATCAGAAAGCAGTATAGATACGGTCACTGTACAATAAGTCAAAAATTACAAAGGTGTTTGTGATTACATGTCAATGACTAAACTGTAACTGTGCAAAAAATGTGATTCCTCTCCTCATAAATATACTTTAGTACAGGGATGTCACAATGCCAGGAATGTGTCTGTACCAGTACCACTAATATTCTAAAGTAAAAAATGGTCTTAAAAAATTATGTTTTTTAATAAGAATTTATTTATTTTAAAAAACTCCATGGGTCTTTTTCAGCAACAATAGTGGGATGTGGCCTTTAGTTAATAAAGTGTTCTCTTCAAGTAAAAAAAAAGGCTAACTGCTTTTTGACTGAATTTTGCAGGCTGTTTTGACAGCTGTACATTCTTTTACTTGCCTAAAAATCACAATCTATTTACATATTTACAGGCACACATAGCCAAAAGTTATTCTCAAAAGATCTTAGGCTACTCACTAACTCACTAACTGTAAAACAGAATTTAGATATTGAATTAATTTCTTGGTATATTTGCATAAAAGGACTATAGAAACAGTTCTCAACTCATGAATATTGTTGAAAATTGATCATCTAGAGTGTTTTTGAGCTGTAAATGCAATAATGTTTGAGTTTTTGTATTAATTAGATTTAAAATATCCAATAAAAGGATATTTATAATATTATACAATTATAATAAATGATAAAATTGGTCAGTAGTTCAAATTAAATTAAGAACTGAATACCCTTTATTATTTATTTGTTATAAATGTATGTATTAGAGTTATCTAGACACAAAATTAGAAATGGAAATTTGAAGTCTTCATGAGTAAACCTCTAATGTTCCCTTATATGGCAGACCATCTGTGGCAGTGACATCATCACACCATCTCCCTGGGATCTTTATGAAACCAAAAAGAGTTTTTCTATGGCATCACTCGAAGAATCCTCCACCTCCTTTATTACTCCTCAATTCTCTCCATCACTTAATAAGCAGTGTGGTATTTAGGGCTATTTTGCCTTTTTCATTTTAAGGTTTCTAAACATTAGTAAATGCTGTATATCTGAGCAATTCGTTTTGTCTACCAAGTGCAGCACTGTTTAACTAAATTATTGGTGCATCAAATTAAACTCTTAAGGTATACTCGTATTGGTTAAAAGCAATGCCTTAAAATACAGTATTCATACAAATACAATATAAAGTATTATACTAATTTCATTGAGTCCTTATCAAAATGCAGTATTAAAATCCCTCATCTTCTCCTCTCACCTGGTCAGAGCACCAGTACCACATGGAGGGGATGGACATGCCCAGCAGCACACCTGGCCAGGGCAGGTCAGAGGTCACAGGATGGCGGAATATGTGAAAGGCATCTTCACGTGGGATCCCACAGGTAGTATTTGGGTCTCTGACAGAGGGGATTGCATTGCTGTAGCCATCAAACAGAGCCTGCCAACCTCCAACCTCCACAAAACCTCCACACAGGTGAAAAAAAGAGAGTATGTAAGTTAAAGGACCGGAATTATTCTTAATTAAAAAACACTCTAGATGTCCAAAAGATTTCAGACGCCTGCTCATCCAGCATTTCTGAAATAAAGGATATGAATGGGAAGCTGGAAAATAGCTATGAAAATCTGATTGCATTCAAACTTAAGTGCATTAGTGAGGTCCGGTGCTGATGTTGGATTTTGATTAGTTCTAGATCACAAACGCCACCTCAACTTAACCCAAGGGAACTACATGGAGAATGCAGTGCCACTGCTCCACAGCCTTTATCATTGAAAACTAAATTTTACTCTATTTTCTTAAAAAGAGACGTTTGCTGTAGTTTGTGATCTGGTCGTGACGGTTCAGCCTGTAGCAGTTCAGTCCCACCCCTTTTTTAGTTATAGGGAGTACTTCATCCCGGACTTTTTGGATAATGCCCAATACAGGCATGTCAGTCAGAATACAGCTTATTCACATGTATTCTAAAGGAATAAAATTCTAAAATTACCAGCCTGTTGTAAGGGCTAATAAGACACAAACCACATCATAAAAGGACTTGGAAAATCCAACTGAAGAAAAATGTAGGATATGGGCCCTCAAACTTTATGTAGTGCACAATGTCCTGTTGTACTGGCAATGCTTTCTTGTGGAGATCATACACGCTGTGTGTCAACAATAAGATTAGCTTAGCACAGGGTAGAAGAGGTGTGTGGATACTTTTGGACAGATGAATATATGAATATATAGTGAACATAAAGTGAAAAAAGTAAAGGTGGCTAAGCTGTACATACTGAAGCCCATGAGGGTTAGGGCCCCCATCAGCATGATGAGAGTCTGAGCCGCGTCAGTGTAGATGACTGCTGCAAGACCACCTGAGACAACATCCAACATTCGCAATGAAGGAAAGCGTTGTCATGAGCAATCCTTAATGGAACAATAGGCATACTTGTACATTGTGATTAGAATCACTTGAAATAATATTTTTGTTTGTTAGCTGATATATAATAATAACTCATGCTGAACATTATAAACTAGACACCAAGATGAAAAAAACTAAAACATCCTTGGGTAGAAATGCTGAAATTATGAATTATAATGTTTTAATTATATTTTTATACATATTTTGTTTGATTGTTTGGTTTGGAGACAATGACCAGATTTTACAGCACTTACAATATATTAGAAATATAATATATAATACATACATAACATATTATTACATGTATTAAATAAACTAAATATTTATCTGCAACAAAATGCTTGTTTGTTTGTTTTTTTTTGTATTGATAACACACATTCCAAACTGTTAAATAATACAGTCACTGAGTCTAAACTGCTGTGTTGCTTTAAAAAAGTCAATGAAATGAGGCCACTGTGGTGAGACACAAATGGCTTCCTCACCTGCTACAGTGTAGAGAGCAGTAATGACCAGCAGAAGAATTACTGCAAGATAAATGTCCCAGCCCAGAGCTTGCTGAATGAACACAGCGCCGGCATACATATCCACCTGCACACAAGACAAAGGTACAGTCTTTCATATATTCTCCAAAGCGAGAAGGTGCACACTTACTGGAAAGACACACAGCGATGTAATACAAATAGAATTGAATAATTCAACCAGTAAAACTTAGGCCTTTCTTAAAAGGTATGCTGATAAGGCCAGACCAGATGTCATTTTCTGAACTGGGAATACAAGGTATGATTTGCTCGTGATGATATGATATTTTCCTAATACGACTACAATTTCCAGCACACAACAACGTACAAGTACAGATTTTTTTCTATTGAGGATTGATGCGTTAAGCGTAGAAACACCTAAAATGTACACACTTACAGATATTTTGGTGAAGATGTAAATAAATAAATACAAGATGGCGATAAATATCTGTATTCTTTTGCCTCCAAATCTTCTCTGGAGATACTCGGGCATAGTTGTCACCTAGAAGCACAATAGCATTGGTCAGTGTAAATGAAATATAGAGATCCTGTTATTTACACTTATACAGTCATGTACCAATTTATATATATATATTAATAAAAATATAGGTTTGAAAACGTTCAAACCTATAGACATATGATCTTCAGGGTAAATGCTTTTTTATTAATTATATTTCCAAATATTCTTTAAAAGACATTAAATCAGTTTTATGTGTTTAGTTGTATGAGGCAGTGGTGGCTCAGCAGTTGATACCCGGGCTCTGCAAGCTGCCACTGTTGGGCCCTTGGGCAAGGCCCTTCACCTTCTCTGCTCCCTGGGTGCTAGAGTTGGCTGCCCACTGCTCTGGGTGTGTGTGCTCTTTGCTGCTTGTTCACTAGTGTGTGTGTGTGTTCACCACCACAGATGGGTGGCAAATACACACTGACAAATACTTGCACCTTTACCTTTTTGCTTTTATTACCTACATCTCCCAATACTGTTACTATGATGTTCAAATGTGTCAGAATTTCTTCATCAGTTGGCAGTGGTGGCTCAGCGGTTAGAGCTCCGGGATATCGATAACAGGGTTGTGGGTTCGATTCCCGGGCTCGGCAAGCTGCCACTGTTGGGCCCTTGAGCAAGGCCCTTTACCCTCTCTGTACTCACTGCCCCTAACACATGTGTGAGTGTGTGTTCACTACCAGATGGGTTAAATGCGGAGGACACATTTCGCTGTACAGTCCACACTGTACAGTGACAAATACCTGCACCTTTATCCTTTATTCTCTATACTGTAATATACATTCTGGTAGTGTGGGTGGGCGGTCTCACCCCTGCAGCAATGTAGATGGGTAGGAAGAGCCAGCCTAGAAGCAGAACCATCAGCATACCCTACCAGAGAGAGTGAGGGACAATGATATCATCAGTAAACTTTAAACATTTCACACTAATCTGCAGCAGATATCCTAGTAGAAAAGACAGAGTCGCTGGATCACCCTGGGTCACAGTTTCGGTATTTAATAAAGCGTTTGTGGGATTTGAAGAATTCATTTCACAATACCAAGCAAAGTGAGGTGCTTAGATTGTCTTTATGCTACCAGGGATTGGACAGCAAGTAACTTCTGGTAAACATTGATTGTCACTCCTGAGGAGGTTACTCCTACGATTAAACAAAGTCTGTGGCTTTTTTCTCTGCTGTCCGCTCCAGCTTGTGTAATCTGGGAGCTACATTTGATTATTCTTTGTCATTCGACACTCATGTTAAACAGTTGACTAGGTCTGTATTTCAAGCGCTGAGACAGAGCTACTTATCCCTGCTTTTATGATTGCTGTAATGCTCGTTTACCTCGCTTAGTGCGTCTGCTCGTGATCGTTTGCGGGCTGCTGCAGGACTACTTAATAGGTCAAACAGATGGTCTCACATTACCGCTTTGCTGAAATCAGTTCACCGACTTCCTGTTGAGTTTAGCATCCAGTGTAAAATTCCTACTCTTACTGACAGAGCATTGCTTGATCAGGCTTCTATGTATGTGTCAAATAAGCTCAGTTTACTGTCTGTTACACGTTCAACCATTGGTCGTGGTGACCAAGCATTGACCAGGGCATTGCACCTAACTGTGAACATATTTTTTTAAGATCTGCCGATTCTGTGGAATCTTTTAAAAGGCAGCTAAAGACTCATCTTTTGGAGTAGGTGTTGGGTTAATCAGTACGTAAAAGGCTGCATTGTTTCGTATTGTACTGTATTTGTGCGAGTTGTGTATCTGCGTTTAGTGGTAATTCATGTGTGAAGAGAAAGAGGAGGTGGTGGAGGTATCCGCCACTACATAGCCACATAAATATTACAGGTAAAAATGGTATTCATGAATTATTTTCATCTACACACTTTCCTCTCTATCGTCACTTTACACACTCACAGAATATGGTTCGCTTTATTTATTTCTAATTAAATAATTTGTAGAACTGTATGTAATGCAACCATATTATGATAATAATAAATGTATAACAATTTGTATAATGCTGTTTCTTTGTAAAGCACCTTGTGACTCTGAAAAGTGCTGTATTTACTAACTTAGAAAACACCAAAGTCTATAAAACTTTATCTAACACAATCCAACACAATCCAACACACAACTTTCACAACTCAGTTTTATAATCAATTTATATAAACTGTAGCACAGGAATGTTTCAGTTGATGAACAATTATCAAGCAACTCACAAAACCACTACAAAACCTCTACACAACACATCAAATCCCACACATTTTAAAATTCAATGCTACAAAGTTCTGCAAAAATTCAACCAATCAATCTTTATCAACTTAACCCCACATTATTTTACAGTGTACAGCTCATGCCCTTCTTTAGCACTTCTTCACAAACTTCAAAACCAAATGAACATAACACTGATTTATTATTGGGAAATTGCTTTCCCATCAATTCAGAACAAGGCACAAAGTTTGTGCTATTTATATCTCTTACATTCCACTCGTATGCTGTAGGGCCGATGCCGGACGCAGCCCCTGATCCAGCCAGCCCAATGAAGTGACCACTGCCCACATTACTGGCAAATAGTGATGTGCCTACCTGCAGACACAGCACAGCAATGATTTCAGATACTGTTTTCTCATATTTGTAATATAGACTATGACAAATATAAGAACTCACCGGCCACCAAGTCATGTTTTTGCCTGCAAGGAAATATCCATTCACTGTGCTTCTCTTGGTTTTCCACATAGACTAGAAATCAGCAAGGTAGAACATTATGAAAAGTGACATTCAACAGAAATACTGAAAAAAATTGCTAAAGAAAGTAATAAGAAAAATACTTAAAAACCTACAGTGGCAAGAAAAAGTATGTGAACTCTTTGGAATTGAATGGTGTTCGGCATTAATTTGTCATTAAATGTGATCTTATCCTCATCCAAGTCAAGCGTACTGACAAAAATTAATGTGCCTACAAATAATAACCCAAAAAGAAATATGATCCTGCAGGTCTTTATTGAACACATTAATTTAGACTCTACCAATGATACCTTCAAATCTTTGGCTGTCACTCAGGGTTGTTTCTTCACCTCATTGATGAAGTCTCCATTGTGACCTTGGGGTCATTTTGACTGGGAGTCCACTTCTTGGCAGAGTAGCCACAGTCCCACATTGTCTCCATTTGTAGATTGTTTGCCTCACTGTTGACTGGTGAATTTCTAAAGCCTTTGAAATCACTTTGAAAAGCCTTTGTAACCCTTTCCAGCTTTATGTAAATCAATATTTTTTGATTGTAGATCCTCCAAAAGCTGAGATGAGGATCAGATCACATTTTCTGACAAATGAATGCAGAACATCATACAATTCCAAAGGGATTACATACTTTTTCTTGCCACTGTATTTAACTGCCCCCAATGAAAAACATTTTCACTTAGATATAGATAAAAATATAAAAAGTGGTGTATGAATCTGTATATGGCAGAGCGTGGCACAACATAACATTTTTTTAAATTATTACTTAAGGAAGAAGCCTTTGTTTCCAGCACGTCTGATAGTAGCATGTGGGGTTGTAACTGTAACGGACTGATGGGAGAGTTCTAACAGTCAACAACGGCTGCTTAATTAAATTAAACACAATTCAGACCTAAACACATGAAATTATAGCGTGACATGCAAAAGTCTGGGCACCCCTGAACAAAATGTTCTACTGTAAATAATTACGCGAGTAGAAGATGAACTTCTCTTTAAAGGCATACAGTTAAAGATGAAACATTCAACCAACATTTCAAGGATATTTAGTGATTATTTTCTAATGTTCTATTTTCTATTTTCTAGTTTTGTAAAAAATTTAACAGCAAAAAAAGAAAAGAAGCACCATGTAAAGGTGGTTTGAGCTTCTGGATAACTTTCAGCAAGGTCTCAGACCTTAAATTAGCTTGTTATGGCTTAATTGCTTAAGGCCAGGTAAAGCATATTTCACAACATTATAAATACTCTCCTCAGACTCCTCACACCTTGTCCCAACCAACAGCAGCTGTAAACGTCTTAAGCAGCTGTCTATACCTCTGAATATTAAAATAATGAATGCCTACAAAGCAGGAGAAGACTATAAGAAGGTAGCAATGTTTTCTTTTAGGTACTTCAGTTAGAAAGGCCATTAACAAGGGTTGTGGAGGTCAAGCTGAGGCCCGGAAGGCCAAGAAAACTCTCAGAGACTACGGTGCACTGTTCCACTGTGCAGCGACACCTGCACAAATATGACCTTCATTGAAGAGTCACCAGAAGAAAACTTTTCCTCCGTCCGGACCTCAAGATTAAGCCTGAATTCATTCAATTAAATACCAGCAAATTCTGGAATCATCACACTGTTTATAAAAAAAAAAAATTAAAGAAGAATTGCTTCTACAGCAGGCTAATGATCCTTAACATACCTCAGAATCCACAATGGACTAACCTGAAGAGGCACACGCTGAAGGGTTTGCCAGGGTTTGGCCTTCATAATCCCCCAATCTAAACACTGAAAATCTATGGCTAGACTTTCAAAAGAGCAGTGCATGTAAGACAGCCCAAGAATCTCACCGAACTGCAAGGAATAATGTGTGAACATCCCCCCCAAACGAGTTTGTAGGTGTCTACAAAAATCAAGCTTTGATACTTGCCAAAGGGAGTGTTACAAAGTACTGAACTTGCAGAGTGCCCAAAACTTGATGCCTTTTGGAAATCAGGTTATCTTTTACTCGCTTAGCCATTCATGCTTTAATCCATCCTTTATCCATATGGAGAAATATTTTTCCAATAGCTGTTAGAATTCATAAGCAATGATGTCATGGGAATATGAATATGACAATAATCAAAAATCTGTTTTACATAAACCTGTTTATCCACAAATATGCTTGTTACATTTTCAGCAGTCTACTGTCTACAGTTAGATTTGACCCTGTGTTAGGTTGCTCCTCGCTCTCCACCACAGCATTTTCATACAGAGAAAAACAGCACACACCCTCTGCAGAACAGTTCCAAAAAATGAATGTGTTTCATGAGCCTTCATCAGGAAATGAAATGGCATATTTTTGGAGGGTGCGGGTGTGAATGTGTGTTCAGGATTGTAAAGGAATAAACATTTCAGGACAGCCAGTGGAAGATCAGCGTTTCAAAGAGTGTGACAGATCAGTGCCGAAATCCACTTTTTATTTGCTGGAATGAAACATATGAGTCATATCGCCTTAATTAATGATGTGAGGAATCTCTTAAAGAAACCTACCCATAATCCTACTGCCAAGATCAAAAGGAAATACACAACAAGCACGGCTATATCTGCAGCAGGCAGCGTCTGCGTTCCCTTTGATTCCCCTTCAGTGGGCGTAGGGGAGACACTAGGCATCTTAGTGCTAGCCATGAGGATCAGGAAGCAAGCACGTTTCACGCTACAGCAAAAACAGCAGACCATTATCTTATGCTTTCTGTCTCTCTCTGTCTCTCTCTCACACACACACATACACACACACATTCACAAATACACGTATGTGCACACACACACAGTCATTTAGTCAGAGCATGACAAGACAGCTGATTACAGATCAAATTTTTCACTTTTATAACATTGTTTGGTCATACAATCATACAATAATAAGGGTAGCTTATGGCAGCTGGTAATATCTGGAACTGATAAGATGAGATATTAGTAGTAATAAAAGAATAACATGCTGTGTGGAACAACACAATACAACCAGCCAGTTGCTTCAATACACACTTCCACACATACAGTACAGTACAGTATATACAAGCACAGCCTGTTTCTATACTTACACCTATTCCTGGACTGGATTATACAGTCATTTGTTTTAAGGATTAAATATGTGCTAACAAAGGGCCACACCAGAACTCTGTTGTACTAAAGAACCCCTGAAGAACCCATTTTTAAGGATGTACAGTGACATTCCTGCTTGCATTTGCCTACTGGTTATACTGGTTGTAACTGTACTGATCTAAAGGTGGATATGATTTACTACCTAGAAATGGTTCTTTAATAGTTCTTTAATAAAAGCTATGGTTCTATGTAGAACTATGGACACCCAGAGCATTTGGAATGTTTGTTCTCTATGAAGGAAACCTTGTATATCTTTTGCTTTTGGACTTTTAGAAGGATGAAATCTGGCCATTGTTCTTTACATTGTGTCAAAGGCTATGTTCACATTACAAGCCTCATTAATCATCTTGGATTTTGAATCTTGACAGTTCACATTCATACATTTAAGTGACCTGTATGTGTCTGCTATGTGAACGAATCAGTCCCTGAAATGGCATGAATGCACACATTGATACGTTTATGCACGTCACCTCCGTCCCCAACAGCACTAAGTGCATGCATACAGGAAAAAGTCTATGTCGCATGTCAGTTATGAGGTTTTGTCCAACAGAAACATTGTTCACTAATTAACTATTTGAGGTAATGTGTCGGGCAAGCGCCAAAAGCTGGGCAAGCTGTGTTGTTTTTACAGTAAATGTTTTGAATATACTCGCCACCACTTGTGTATGATGCATTTTCATATCTCATGGCATTCAATAAGTTTGGATTAGTCCAAATGATTGGTCTTTGGATTAAAAAAAAATGTTTTTCCATTCTGAATGAATCCAAGATATAGTCTTACGCAAAGGTTTGGGCATCCCAGGTCAAATTAATTAGTGCCAATTAATTAATATTCTCCACAGAGACACACCTCTACATAAAGCATAATTACTGTAGCTTGTGAAAAAGCACTGGCTTATGAAATGTTTTTATTATCTTTAAATCCATTATGTATAATTCAGAACATAAAAAGAAAGTGTATCAACAATGTGTAGCAGTTCTTTTTCACTTAACTTAGCTAGAAACTCTTTTAAACAGAGGTATCCAAACTTTAGCATAAGACTGTACTCTGCTAATTGGGAATGAATGCAAAATATTGGGATATAAGCATTATGCCTAGCTTAACTGATAGCTGACACTTTTCTACATAGGGACACTCCTAGCATTATCAATTTAAACCATGCTATTTTAAATACAGTGTTTTCCACATGTGGCCTATACAGCTGTCTCAGACTAAAGGTTTGTAAAATCTTCAAAATGGGAGTTAATCCACCAGGAAAAAGATCAGATCAAACCAAGATCAGCCCAAAGAACAGTCATGATGATTCCTCTCAAATGGAACGCCTCAGTGTGGAGGTATTCCAGTGCTGAGTCACTCTCTGCTGTTCAAACAATCTCCCATGCCCGTTTGACAGGTGCAATAAAGTGGGTTTGCACAACACCATCTGCCGCATATCAGTACAACAAAAAGTGAAGGCAAACGGAGAGATACACTTACCAGCGTTGATGGTCAGAGATGGAGAACAGGTCCTCTTTCCCAGGGCATACACATGGCTCTAGAAGCCAAGCGTCTCACCCTTCGGACGCTCGTAATGCCGTCATAGCTGCCTAGAAGCCGATGAAGGGATCAAACTCCATCTTTCCTCCACTCCTTATATAAGACCACACACACGCTGGTTAAAATGTAAGGAGGTTTTATTACCAAAAAGGTAACAGAGCGATGTTGCAACAGCAATTATCCACAGCTACAGCACAGAGTGACAGCAGTGTGAGAAACCTTGTTAGCACAAAGCAAATAAATCATTTAATCAAGAGGAGAAGCAAGGAGTCTCCTAAACGGGAGGCTATGTATACAACATTGGAGCTGCTGCTTTTGATGTTATCGCTCTGCTGAGAAGTTTGCTTACTGAAAATCTGCATACAGGTCATGAATCATTGCCACCTACAAAGCATCCACTACTCCAAATCATTCACACTTCAAAACATTCAGGAAGGTTCTCAGGGCCAAGGCAACAAAACAGCTGCTCTCAGAATGGCAGGAGTGATGTACACTATTAGAGTGTTTGCTTCCAAACAGCAAGAAATGGGAGGTCTATATAAGAAATAAGGAGAATACAGGTGGTCTTTATAAAGGAAAGAAAGAAACAGACTTGTCAAGTAATATCACAGAACAACAAACATCAAGATATAGTGCCGTGCAGAAGTCAGAAACAGACCATCTGTCATTTAATTTCCAGTCAAAACAAACATTATGTTCAAGATATTTCTTTTTCAGCAAATATTTCTGAGCAGATCTGATAATTTACTTGCATAAGGAATGGGCACGTACACAGAGAATAATTGAAAAACTAAAATGCAACAAAAAATGCAGGTTAAATGGGACTCCTAATAACTACGCAAGACCTAGTAGACAACAAATCAGTCCTCAAAGCTTCTATCATTGAAAGACAGGAGAAAATCAAACTCCACTTTTGCTTCAGATCTAAACAGATTCTTTTACTGTAAGAAGACAGAACTCAACACTGTGGGTCTGAAAGGACATAAGGCTGAACATCTCAAGAAGAATATCTGCTTATCAAACTGTTGAAGCTGGTATTCACAGAACAATGCACTGAACACACTAGAGTCCAGACTTCAACACTGTTGAATGTGTTTGGAATTATTCAGACCATGAGATGCAAAAATGCTCCAACTTCTAAGACTGAAGTTTGGAAATGTGAGAAAGTCTCCCAAAAAGAAGCCGTAATAAATAACGAAAGAGGTGTTTTAATTGGATGTTAATTAAATAAATAAACAGAGTCCAGACTTCAACATTATTGAATGTGTAAAATAATTAAAATGGTGAGAGGCACAAAGATGCTCCTACTTCTATGACTGAACTTTAGAGGTGCAGAATAACCTCCCTGCAGGAAAATGAAAGCAAGTCTTCTGAAGAGATTGGAAGCTTTAATTAATAAAAAAAAATAACTTACCAGCTGTTTTGATTGAATATTAGTTAACCCCTTGAACCCTCTGTTTATTTTTTTAGTTATTAACCCAAGTGCAGAAATTACTGTTCATTTTTGACAAACATTTGATTAAGCATATCTTGTGGCGTCCCACTGGGTTTGATTTTAGGGCCTATGAAATTGATGCTTAATTGATGATTATAACAGTAATGTAGTTGTGAAAGTGAAATTTGGGCTTACATACAGGGTCTAATGAATGAAATGAGTGCTGAGTCCAACATTATTCAATGTGTTTGAGATTCTTTGGATGGTGAGAGGCAAAAAAAACGTTTTTCAAATTTTAAGATTGAACTGTGCAAAAATGTCAGCAGGAAAGAATGGAAGCCGTAATAAAAAACATAAATATTTTAGCATCTGTTTTGATGTTAAGTAAATGAAGGGTGGTCTCTGACTCTAGCACAGTACTGTAGATATCAGTTGTCTTAACAAAAAAAAATTAAATAATAAAACCAAACAAACAGCACCTATATCAAAAGCACAATATGAGAGTGTACAGTTTAGCACATGTTAGAAAGGATCTTTCTTTTTTGCTCTGAGAAACACAAAGACACTGTTAAGATTAAGACATTGTTATGAATATAAGGGATCACAGGTGCATTTTGTTAATATCAGCAACCATGTGATCTAAATAATTTTTGCTTTTATTGCAAACCCCCCTGGGCCCTTATATCTGATTGTAAACATTTATGACAGACAATACATCCAACATCTCAACAGGTTAATGTACATTTCACTATGAGATAAGCTCAAAAGGCAACACCAACAGTAGATCAGTAATCAAACTAGTGTAATATAAATAAAGAAAAGATTCTTCCATATATTGAATTCACAAGTTGAAAAAACAGCCTTTTAAACAATTAAAGCTACATCTGCTTTTTCCATCTTGGAAATTCCATGATGGTTAAAAAAAAAACTTAAACATTTTACAGCGACATGTCTTGCTTACATATAAAGCACAATATTTGCAAGATCATACAAAATTATGATCCTAGGCTCAGTGTGATAATGAAGAAAAAAAAACAATACAGTTTTTGCATAAATGGCATAAAACACTTGAAACACTTCTGCGTAAAACCAGCAACCCGCCTATCCATTCATTATAGGAGAAAAGAAAATCAATAACTCTTCTTATGATCACGTCTGTGATGCTATAATAAATCTATACAAACTACAACCTCTTATAATAGTATTTTGTTTGATACTGTATTGCATCTAAACATCCTGCATATGAGGAACCTTATTAGTTAAGACATTGATCTGACTAATTATAAATCAACCTGTATCTCTAGAACACCCTATGGTTTAGTGGAAATGTCCATAATCTCTATACTGTAAGTACATTCTAGAATCAGTAGCATCTGCTAAATAAAGCCCTCAGCAATATCTAACGCAAAACAGACCAGATGTCCATACCCGAAATAATACACACACATTCTCCATTCACAGTTCTGCTCACATTTTACATCCCACAGCTTATTCAGTACCATATCTAAATCCATATGTACATTATTAAAACACCAGTGTTCATACGTCATTCTGGTACTACACACATTCAACTTTCTCTATTTAACATACGACACTTGCACAGTTACATGTTCCATTTCCAGCTTTGGGCCTTAAATCTGTCCATTTGTCTGAACAAAGTGGAAAACAGTAACAAGTAACTTATGCCATTGCTCAGAAGTGTGTGTGTATAACTTGTGCACATGTACAGTGTAATTCACTAGTATGTATCTATTTTGTGAGTGCTTGTGTGTATATACCATGTTCATGTGCTGGAATACCAGTGTGTATTAGTAGACGTGTAGTAAATGTATGTATGAGTGTGTGTTCCTTAATGTATGTGTGTGTGTCTCCTCACCACGCCAGAGGAGAGGCCATGCGGGGAGTACGTGGGCTGCGCGGAGGATTGTCTGAAACCTGGTTATCCATTAGAGCTCTCTGTAAAACACACACATACACACACACACACAACAGCAGTAAATCTGAAAATATCTATACAGTTCATGGGAAAAAAGTATTGGGACACCTGCTTATTCATTGTTTCTACGGTATTAAAGAAGAGTATAAGAAGAGTTATCTCTACTGTCCAGGGAAAGCTTTCTACTAGATTTTAGAGCATTGCTGTACGGATCTGATTACAGAGCATTGGTGAGGTCAGCATGTTAGATGATCACCACCCGACTTCAACCCCAAAGTACTGGAAGGAATGCCATCATTTCAGAGAACACAGCTACACTGCTCCACAGCCTAAATGCTGGGGGACTTTATACCCCTCTTGCCCACACCTGGCATTAGACATGGTGCCAATATATTCATGTTTATCTGCTCTAGACAGTCCTATTCTATTGGCAATACTTCTCTACAGGGACTAGACAAGCTGTGTGTGTATGCTTTCGCACATCTGTGTCAGGAATGGGTGCAAATTAAAGTAGCTGAAGGCATTTATTAGAAGAGGCGTCCACAAATATTTGGACCTATCTTGTATATGACATGATTGATGACAACATCAATCAATGAATGCATCTCATTCAGTGCTCCAGGTAGCACCAGTTATGTCTAGCAGCACATATTGAGTAGAATTATCATAGCAGAAGTAGAGGTTTGGTGGCATCGTTCGAGCAACTTACGTCAAACTTTGAGATGAATTCGGCGAAGATGCCAAAGAAAGCCTCAGTGGTGGTGGTCTTGCCGTCCTCCCCAAAGAAGGAGGCCACTTTACAGAACTCCTCCATAGACCTCTGCTGTAGTGACTCCAGAGACTGCACTGCAGGGTGGCTGTTCTCCAGGAAACCCTACATATGCCATGTAGTTAAGGCTCTACACTTGATGGAATGATGAGGGAATCACTGCACTACAATTCTACTGTGATATATAAAGATGTCTCATATGCTAAAAACTGCAACATGACATGTATGCACCGGATCAACATGTGATTTACTGTGACTCAGGATGCCAATAAAATGGTGGAGAGTGGAGAGCTTTTTATCTAATTATGTTAACAATGTCTTTATCTCACCTTCACAGTGTTTGTACTGAAGTTAAACAGAATTGAAAGTCAATTATTGACTTTTTATAAATCATTTTTGACCAGAGGATGATGGGTCCCCCTTCTGAGGTCCACTGTCACCTTTTGCTTGTTTTCCGAAGGTTTTCTTGTTTATGTTTTGTTGTTCAAACAAAAAATTGAAAAAAAAAAAAAAATTAAATTTAATTTTGAATTTGACAAATCAACATAAAAATGACTTTTATGATTTATATGCTTAGTATATCCTTTTAGTTTAAAGGTTTACAAGATCTAATGCTTAGATGCTTAAATTAGATGCTTAAATTAGATGCTTAGATTAGACCACCCTTGCCCGGTACCCTATTATCATGGCCTTTTGGACATCAGTCAAATCGTGTCCTTTGCCCATGACGATCATTTTGCACTCTGCTACAACTGACTGGTGTGCTCGCTTATTAATAAGTGCCTTAAACTCAGACAGACGCATGGCATCTGTGACATCCCAGTCCAAGTTCACTCCAAACCAGGGGTGGTCATAATATTCTGATATGACTGTGCACATATACAGTTTTATTTATTTTTTTAATTATTATTTTTTATTTATTTATTTTTTTTACATTATTTTTTATATTAATTTAGTGGAGCCTTTTATTGTCTTTTAACTCCCAAAACAATGTGTAGTGTGAAGTAAAGTGTAAGCGGTGTGTTTGCTAATGTTTACCTTTTCTTGTGTAAGCCATAGAGCTTTGTAGTGAACAGTGAAGTATTACCTTGCTGCACTTTTTGTTTTGCTCATTGTCCTTAGAGTTACAATTCAAAAATCCTACGCTTGGGTCCATAAACATTATTGCATATGCTGAAGTTCACAGCTTCACTTTTATAAGACATTTTATATGATTTTATTTTTGGACAATATCTGATAGCGCTGGCCACTCTTTGCAGTGCATGTGCATTTCATGAAGAACAGATCAATAGAAATGGTCCAAAATTAACTGCAATATACACTGAGCCAAAATATTATGATCATTCAGAAAAGGAGAATAGTGCAGATAATCACACTGTCCCGCAAATGTCAAGGCCTGGGATGTATTAGATGTAGGTGTTAACCCTCAATAAAGTTAAGAAGATAAGATAAGAGATAAAGGCTTTTCTAATGACAATGCTCCAGACATCCAGTGCTTC
The DNA here is from genome assembly GCF_030463535.1 of Salminus brasiliensis. Taxonomy (NCBI): domain Eukaryota; kingdom Metazoa; phylum Chordata; class Actinopteri; order Characiformes; family Bryconidae; genus Salminus; species Salminus brasiliensis. The sequence goes on along the minus strand of NC_132889.1, from coordinate 24,354,269 downwards.
AGGCAGCATCTCAGGAGGTTTTGGTGGAAGGATACGCTCATGACAACAGCAAAACGGTCCTCAGCAGTGGCTGGCATCTTTTGGCAGGCTGAACGGATGTCCTGAATGGTGTTATGCAGGTCGTTCAGATCTGAAGTGATGTTCCTCTGATTCACTGCAGACAAGCACAAAAGGGGAAATGATAAGCCTTCTTAGGCATCTTTTTTGCATGAAAGCAAAAAGCCTAACCATTGAAACTGCTTTTAAAAAGTAGAACCTTGTAGTTGACTAAAGTTATGCCTGGGAGTGTCTGAGAATTTATCATCTGCTCACCTTTGGCTGCAAGAGGGACAGTAGTGAGCTCTTTGGCAAAGTCCAGTACTTCAGGGAAATGTTGGCACAATGATTTGACCAGGATATGCAGGAAAGTAGATTTTCCATCCACTGTTTTGGTGGTGGCAAGCTACAAGGTGAGATCAGTGTGTATGAATGTACACAGTGTCACAGGGACTTTAGATGTGGATCATTATGCAGAAAATACATTCTTACTTCGGTGAGGAAATTGATCTTGAAGCCAGTGGTCTTGCTACCCTTGGGCTGGCCATTGTTCAAGTAATTTCCCATGGCAAGGACAAACTGGAAACAAGACCAATAGAAACAAAGCAGATTCAGAGCCAAGAGGAAGCGGCAGCATTTTATCAAAGCAGAAATCTACAGAACATGATAGCGGATGCTGAGTTGTGATGAGAGATTGAGTCTGAGACTACAGGCATTCAGCCAGCAATGTGCAGCTGGACTATAAAGAGCATATGTTTAATCAGTCTTATCATCCTCTAATGTATGTGTGTGCGGTGAAGGTTCTGATGTAGCAGTAAAGGAATAGAGCTTCACCTCCAGGATCTTTGCCAGTTTTTTGCTGTTCTTGAGCTCCAGGGAGGCCTTGTACACACAGTCATAGCCTCCTCTCATCTCTTCAGTTTTCTCCTGCAGTGTGCTCTTAAAATGCAGGCTCTTCAATCGGGTCTTATACTCAGGCACCGACAGCATCTGGAGATACATATACACACACAGACAACATTATTCGCTACATTATTTACTTTTCAATTTATTTCCCAATTGGCCAAAAATCCATAGATTTCCTGTGCACTGTTTCAACCAGAGGCATATGCAGTACCTATGGGGAGGGATTGCACTGGAACCAGGTAGAACAGACTGAAAGCAACCATGTGCAATTCACATAGGTACAAAATATCAAATCAAAACAAATCTACTACCTAAATAATATCCGCTTAAAGACAAACCTGGCTCAATATTGCATATAAAATGCCTTAAATTTGAACTGGAATTGTGTCTGGGCCAGGAGGAGGCTTTGAGAAGATAGCGTAATTTCAATTAACAATTGTCAGGAACAGGAACAGAGGAGGTCAAGTTAAGGTCTGGAACTTCCTGAGAAAACTGCATGTAGGATTGCTAGTAAGGAAAATCTGTTCAAAGGACCTTCAGGAAGATTAAGCAGATTGTGGAGTGGTGGTGCACTGTTCTACTGTGAAGCGAGTCCTGCACAAAGATTGGATCAAAACCAAAGCAGTAGCCAGGACCTGAACATGCACTTGATCATGACATTTTGGAAAATGCACCACTTCCCACAGAATATCATTGCACATGTTATTTTGTTATTGGCATTGGAACACCACAAAAAAAGCAGAGACAAAAGGCCTGATATCATTCCAAACAGAACTCCGAAAATGGACTGGACAATTCTATAGGATTATTGGATTTCAATTATGTGATGCTTTTAATTTGTAGTTATGAAACGTAACAGGTGCTGGCAATATCGAAATCACACTTTCAACCTGTTTAATAAATGGAATAAAACTAAACACAAAGGCATTAATGTTGGTTGAATATGCCCGTGACCATTATTGGTTACTGGGTGAATGTGTGGCTAATTGTTTCAGTTAACTTGGTTATAATAGTTAACATTAGTACTGATGGTTACGTGATTTAGGACTCATTTAATTATTATTATTTTTTTACTTTAGAGTATTATTAATATTATGTATTTTCACAAAAACACATAATGTTTCAGTGCAAAAAGCTGTACTGACATTAACATTACCTTTTCTAGTCAGAGACGTTGTCTAGCTACAAAGACTTAGCTAAAGTGAAGTGCTGATATGGTGGTACAGTGATACAATAATAATTGTCCCATCAACATCAGATGGGAACACTGATGGATCCTATTATTTCATAGAACTAATGTGTGGAATATTTTTATTAATATATCATTTTACATCAATATATTGGGGGTCATTTGAGCATATCTGAATATCTGAAATATATGGGGGGCATGTCTATGGCCTTGATCAAATCTGTCTGCCTTGTTACCTGCAGGACAAACTGATCAGGCTCGCTGAGCTTGCAGGGGTCATCGCTGTACTGCTCGTACTGCTTAACCTCATCTTCATCCGGTGCATACAGAAGCAGCTGTTTGATGTGTGCTGGCTCCAGGCGATCGGTCGACATGGTCATCAGCACCTGTCGCAGCTCACCTGGAGACAGCTTCAGATGGGCGATCAAGATGGCTGTAGAAACAGTGGACCAGCGAGGCAGGCAAAGATCAGCAAACCAGTGAGCAGGCAAAGGCTAGCAGCCCTTAACCCTTGCTAAAGACATTCAACAAGGTAGCGTAAGCTAACAGCATCAGATACAATCTAGCAGAGGGTCAGCAAAGCCTACAAAAAGCGGATGTAGCCTAGCGAGACTTTAACAACTGTGATTTAAAAAGTAAAGGTGGCATACCCTCCATTTCAACACTGCTTTTACTTGCTCTCACTGACTGCATCTCACATAGAGTATAGGGTCTTTGTCATACAACAAGGACTGGACTGGGAAGTTAGGTTAGCATTAGTGCACTAATTAGGTAGTTAAGCACATATAATATAACATCGCTCTCCTTTTTTGTTGCTAGCTGTGTAGCCTTTTCCTGCATAACGCCTAATTTGATGCAGCAAATCAATTCTTTTTATACTATGTATTTATTTATTTGTTATTTTTGAATTGTATTAATTTCCTCCCTAATTTTAGATAGCCAATTAACCCCCTCCCCCCCTCCCCCATCACATGTAGTGCTCCCAACACAGGGAAGGTGAGGACTGACACATGCCTCCTTCAACACATGCGCACCTCAGCCACCACCTCTTTTGATGAAATGTCACCAGGCAACCAACACTCATAGGAAGAGAGCAAGGCCAACTGTGCTCTCTCAGGCTCCAGCTGTTGATGGCAGGCAGCACACTATGTATTTTAAAGTCGTTTATTGTTTTAGTTTGTCCATCATTTGAAAATGCATCATATTGCAGAGATTTTGCAGAGATCTTGCTGATATTTATTTATGTCCATTTATTTATACATATTTATTTCATTTTAAATGGATTTGATGTGTGAGGTTGCTTGATTGGCTTATGATGTCACGTTACTCCTTCGACTTATCACCCTTATGGTGGAATGCTATGACTCCAGGAAGGGGTGTGGTTCACAGAGAGTGCTGAAACGGATGAACTAGGTTCGGTTCGAATGGAATTCTTCTGTGCAGCAATAATAACCCTCCCACCAAACAAGCCCAGAATTGGTCCTGGTTGCAGACCAGTATGTTTTTGGGACAAGAGTGAAAATGCCCTAAAATTCACAGATGCTGCTGGTATGGAAATATATAAGGTGGCCAAAAGTAAATTCTGTTTAAATGTGTTTAACAACATGAAGTCAATTTTATAGTTTACCCTGAATTAGCTTGTGCCCCACTCTCTCGATCAATCTCTCTCAATCCCTTTAAGGAGTCATCTTTTAAAGTTCACTCGAGCTAATGCAGTGACCGAAAGGTCCTTAAGAGGCCATCAGGGATTCCCCTTGTGGTAAATGCCGAGGCCAAGTTCACAAGGGCACCTTAGAAACAGCACTGAAATGGAGGAATAGCCTTATATAAGCAAAGCTAAACCAAGCTGGACACCACAGAGCACAGCTTGACAGACAGAGAAGACTCTTTGTTTTTGCCTATCCTACTCACAGGCATTGTAGGCTTTCTTATGGGAAAGAATCTCAACCACATCTTTCTTTTTGAATGTCTCAGGCTGAGGTGTGGGCTCTGGAACAGAGACTGACACACATAAACAAAGTGTGAGGGAGTGCTCTCCATGCCAAAGGGAAGTGTGAATGGGTGAATGGACGGATGCATGGATGAACAGATGGATAGATGGGCGGTGTCCAACAGAGGACCAACACAGCTTGCACATGTATATCTTTTTTATATTTATTAAAAAACAAAAAGTCCAAAAACTTGTAAGGCAAAAAAAAAACAGATCCAGAGTTATTTTATTTTTGTAACAACTTAAAACACAGACAGACAAAAAATACCCAATAACCTACAGTGGGACCAATTTACGCTGCGAAATACTGATCTGTCAAGAATTAGCTGGGAGGAATAGGACAAGATGATACAAAAATATGATTAAGTCGAAAAGTATGTCATGTTGTTGCCGCTGGCATCACCGAAGCTGTGACTGGTCTCCAGCCACATAAATCAAAGGCTTTTTAAAGCAGCATGAAGCCTCACTCTGTACCCAAGGTGGCTTCCACAATGAGGTCAACACTAGGGGTTTCTGAACTAGTAAAACATTGTTTGTGTGTTAACCAATAACACGCATATCTTTTCTTCCCCTTCCCACCAGACAGCTAAAACGTATATGTAAGCTAAAACATACACGTTCCCATAGTTCATCACCTCATACAAACATGCACCCTTTTGTACTCACTGGGGCTTTTTTGAGTACCAAAATGCAACTCCAGGTCCAGGTATTTCACCATGTCACTCAGCTTGTCGTAATCTGAATCCTCTCCCAGCTGTGGTAAAGAAAAAAACAACACTGCTAGCACACTCAGCATGATGGACTTAAATAAACTCAAGCACTGAGCCCTGGCGGATATGTAAACTCTCATAGTCCTAATGGGCCTAAATTCCTTCGGTCCTGGTGGACTTCATTAGGGGTTCTGCACTCGCTGTTATTTGGCCTTTATTATTATAGGTGTTTTGCCGATGCAGGTGTCTCAAAAGGCTCATAATTTCCCTTCAACAGCTCCTTTGACGTCACTGAGCCCAAAACTCATAAACATAAGGAGAAGAAATAAGCCCGGACTATTCCTTTAAAAACGTTGACAGCATGTCACACTCTGCTCAGAGGATGAGGATTTATAACGGCTAATGAGGACAGGATTCGGCTAGAAAGGTACAGGGAAGAAAGGTCAGAAATGGATTCTAATTATAAAAACTAACATTTTTAAACAAACTCTGCTCTGGAGGCTTCGTTTTCTATAATTGTAGTGGTTCTGCTTTTTACTATTTTTCACATTGTATGTGCACAGAGAACCTTTGGATAAGCAAGACCTGGGAAGGGCACATCATTTGAGTCCTCCAAATCGCTCCGAACCAAATCGCTCTGGGCTGTATGCGAAGGGTCTTACACTTTGGAGCATCCTTCTATGACGTAGTGGAGAAACGCAGCCTAGGCTTTGGAATGCGGCTAGATAGTAGATAGTTTGAGTATTCCTTAATGCTGTGTTTCATAATTCAGCTCCTGCAAACCCAATGGTTTTGATTTTTCCTTTGTCATCACACACGTGATCTAGCTCATCAACTGATTACTGCAGCCCTAATGACCTTGACAAGGAGTATTAAATTAAAGTATACATGAAACTGTGGAGTGCAGTGGGTTGTATAGAGGAAGACCAAGAAACATTGCCCTAGATTTACCTGCATTTTAGCAAATGTGATGAATTTGCATCAACAACTGGATGTCAACTTTAAAAGGATCCTGTCAACAGCCAGTGAAAATCGAGAGCACAGCTGTTCTACCTCCATGTTTTATGTCCTATTAGCATTTTCCACAGGACAGCATCGGTTTTTATGTGGCTATTGATAGTTTTGTGATTTTTTATAAATTAGGATTTAGGAAAGTTGTGTAAAGCTTGGAGAACAACTAATATAGACCCTCCTAGGTCTTTAGCAAGCTCACATTCTCCTTGTGATACTACAGGCAGATGGTTATGTGTGTATGCTGTGTTACTCACTTGCCCCCAGATAGTTCCTTCAGAGTTCTCCACCTGTTCCCAACGCAGCCTCTTCACACTCATGTGGCTAGAGTCTGATTTCTGTGGTGAAGACCGGGGCAGAGGAGGGGGCATACATGGAGGAGGCAATGGTGGAGGTGGAGGGGGATCCACAGGAGAAGCTTCATGGTGTTGGGACTGTGGGTGAGGTGAAGGTTGTGGCAGTGGTTGATGAGGTTGAGCTTCATGGTGATGCTGGTGGTGTTGATGGTGCATGGGTTGGGGGCTCTGTCTGGCTTGGGTGGAAGGATGGACCTGGTGAGATGGGTGTTGCTGCTGCTGCTGTTGTTGCTGTTTCTGCTGTTGTTGGGGTGGGGGTTGGGGTGGAGGCTGAGGCTGGAATGTGGAGAGGATCTGATGAGGCTGGTGAGGTTGAGGGGGTTGGTGGATGATATGGTACTGGGGGGCAGACTGCACGGGCTGGGTCTGATGGATGTGGTGGATCTGGTGGATGTGATGCTGTTGGTGAGCAGGTTGAGGAGGTTGGGTTGGTGGGTAGACTTGGTGGGTCTGGTGGATGTGGTGGCTTTGGTAGTGTTTTTGACTCTGGTGAAGAGGCTGATGAACATGATGAAGCTGTTGGGCTTGGGGACCAGATTGAGAGGTGGGTTGAATCAGGTCAATCTGATGCATTTGTCTGTCTACCCTCTCCAACATTTCTATCCGTTCCATTCGTTCTAAGCGTTCCATCCTATCCAGCCTGTCCAGTCTATCCATGGAGCTGGAGAGGTGGGCTTGATGGCCTTGATGATGAGCATGGTGAGCCTGATGACCTGGATGCATGGCTTGTGGTTGGTGAATTTCATAGATTTGCCTTTCAGACCGTTCTCGTTCCATTCTTTCGATCCTGTCAAGTCTGTCCATGGAACTGGAGAGCTGAGTCTGATGAGAATGGTGAGTCTGATGGCTTTGATGCATTTGATGGCTCTGCTGAGCCTGATGTGCCTGATGAGCATGATGACTGTGTTGAGCTTGGTGACTCTGTTGATCCGAATGGCTCTGATGAACTTGGTAACCGTGCTGAGCCTGCTGACCTTGATGAGCCTGGTGAATCTGATAAGCCTGTTGATTCATGTGGTACATCGAATGGCCAGGGCCTGATGATGGAGAAAGGTCTGGAGATGGTAGTGGGGGCAGGGACTGGTGCATCTGCTGCAGAGGGTGTTGCGTGTGGCTGCTTGGGGCTGTGGGCTGAGCTGGTAGAGATTGGTGCTCCTGGAGAATCTGGTGGGCCATGACCTCTTCCCGAGTAGGGAGCACCTTGTGAATAGACTGTCGCTTAGGGGGAGGATTAGCCCTGGGAGGGGGTGGAGGTGGAGGTCCTGGGTGGCGGCGAAATGTGAGCTGTCGGGGCGCGTGATCAGGGGTGAAGCCAACAGGAGGTGGGGGATCATTAAACTGGACCGGGGGTGGGGGAGGAGGCGTGAGAGGTGGAGGAGGGATGTGCTCAGAACTGGACGAATAGGTGAGAGAGCTTGCATCCTCACTGCTGCTGTGCATCTCACTGGCACTGCTCAACTCAGGAGGGATATATGGACCTTCATCTTCCTCCTCATCCTCTTCCTCCACCTCCTCTTCTTCCTCATCCTGAAGGGTCATCTGGACCACATCCTGGTGTAATTATTAAACACATGGACAAATAACTTGTTTAATTAACGTCTATAGAGTTAAACTGAATCCAACCATTCAAACTCACCATTCAAAACATAGACAAACTTAAGTAAACAGTTTCAAAACAATCCATAACTTTATGCAGGTTGTATGATTTAGGAGCTGTTTCCCCCCCAATTAAACACAATAAAGGACCGTCTGGAAGACAGGATGCACTATAACATTTATTTCAAATATTCTCAGGAGTCTATTTGTGTTGTTGATTGTTCTTTTGTTCTTTTTAAGTACAAGCTCTGCATTTGTAGAGCTTGGTGGTCATTAAAGCATTTCTTTACAGTCCCTTTAGTAACTTAAGTAATGTCAGAAAACTTAAATGCAGATTGACTTAAATGATCTCAGATCAGCAGGCACATACCTCCTCATAGTCATTCTCTGGAGACAGAAAGTCATCCACAGACAGCTGCTGGCCCAGCTGCTCTGTGAGGGCTTCCATAAACAGGTCTGTGTCTGCACTGCGGGGGGGACGGGAAAACGTATAGCGCTTCTTACGTATGGGTGGGCTGGGTGGGTAGTCTGGGGGACTTGGCGGGTAGTCTGGAGGAGATGGAGGGGAGAGCGGAGGGCTATCCAAGCTCATGTAAGGGTTGGACTCTGCACTCCCCTGGGATGGAAGCTCTGGAGGATAGCAGGGACACTGGGGACTGGGCAAGGGCTCGGTCCAGGCTACGGGCTGCGGGGGTGGGGGTGGAGGAGGAGGAGGAGGGGGAGGCTGGACTGACGATACAATCTTACGACTGCCTGTAAGGTGAGAGAGAACAGAATGAATGCAGAAGTATTCACCTGTTACATAAAAAGGAGCAGTTTGGCAACAAATCCAACATATATTCAACATCCAAATATAGCTATGTTAGGGGGGCAAAGTTTGCCTATGTAGTTTTGCATTGAAGGCTGGGGTAGCATAATGGGTAAAATACTGCCTTCCCAGTGGTGGACAAGTGTTTAGTTCCTCAGCTGGGCAATCACACCACACTACACCAATAAGACCCAACACACTTACCCGACGATTATATGGAGCATCTCTACTCCTAACTCTACCACCACAGAATCCACCTGGTGCACCATAGCAACCACTAAGCTAAAACAGTCTCACCCCATTGACATACAGGAATTGCCTGGAAGTGGGAACCTCGTAGGCTGTGCAATCATTGTGTTTTTTTGTAGTTGTACATATTGTACTTTGTTGTATATAATACATCCACTATATGGTCAAATGTTTGTGGGCACCCCTTCTAATCAATGCATTCGACTACTTTAGGTTGCATTCATTGATGATACAGATGTTCAAATGCACACACACAGTTATTCTAGTCCCTGTAGAGAAGTACTGCCAATAGAATGGGACTCTCTGGAGCAGATAAACATGAACCTATAGGCACCATACCTAATGCCTTACAATGCCTTACATTAGCCACATAACTCCAGTGTAAACTGATAAAGCAATCTTTAGACACCAGAAATGTTAATTAGATATTCACTGGTCCCTTATGTAACAATACATGTGATATTATGATAGGTCTGTGATTCTCCTTGGCAGTTCTAGAGTACCTGAAGTAGCCCGCACAGAAGGAGAGGAGGAGTGAGCTCTGACAGACTGACTGGACAAGTGAGGGTAGGCATCCAACAGCGTTTCGGGAGCAGGAGGAGGACGGCTCTTTAGGGATTTGGATCTCTTTCCTGCGTACACATTCTCCAGCTCAGCATACACAGCAGACAGCTACAGGGAAGAAAGAGAGTGGATATCACACATTCTGTCAAATGAGGCTGTCTTGTATCTCCAAAATTAAAATTTTAAAGGAAAAGAAGAAAGAAGAAAAATCTTGGAGCATTTCTATTGGTACATTTATCATGAAATTATAAACAACGGCCATATTCAAAAAGTAAAAAACACCAAAAATGAAAATACACCCGTTCGTAGCTCCCCCTAGCACTAGTAATGCCTCGACAGTAGGAGGGTAAGGACTTAACACTGTCTCCTCCGATACAAAGCCAGCCACAGACTCTTTTTGAACTGCCACTGATGCGGCATTGCCGGGCAGCCGACGTGCTCAGAGGAAAGCGTTGGGTCCCCAGCTTCACCACACCGGCCAACAGATGTCTGTGCCAGCCAACTTCGCTTTTGAACAAAGATGGGAGAAAGCATCATCATCCTACATGGAGAGAGCCTGGCTAACTGTGCTCTCTCTGACTCTTACTGCTAATGGCAAAGTGGACCTTCTTGTAATTTGAAAATGATACTGCTTTCACTGCCTTTAGAACAGTACATTTTTCTGCTCACATTAGTCAGGTTGTTTGGCGTCTCTGGTAGCGAGGTGCCGTCTCCTGATTGTCTTTCTCCAGGGGCAAGTCTCATAGGGGCCACCTCCACAGGCTCTGTGCGGATCCCTCATACAGACAAATAAAATTCAGTAATCCAATAATCTGAAACAGTTCTGAATAACATTATACACTGACTAGACCTACACCACATACTAGACCTACACTAGGGTGTACAGTAGTCTTATATTACAGTGTTAGTATTAAATGCATGGTAGGTTAAGTGTGGTACCCATTCCTAGGTGAGTGCCGATGACCAGGTCGTCTGAGCTTCGTCCTCTTACACTGCTTCGATAGGTAGTGCCTGTTACCTTCATAGAGCTACTGCGCCGGTGGGGCTCTGGAGCTGGGGGCTCTGGCTCTGCCACTGGCACTGGTTTATAACACACATAATCGGAAGATGGTGAATCAATTGCACTGATTTAATTGATTTAATTTTGACTTTTGTTTTGATTTAAACAAATTAAGCTGACATCTTCACGGCTTGTTGTAAAGAATTGCAATTTAATCTCTGTTGTAAAGTCAAAGATTTACAGCCCTGATAAATATGTCTGGCCTTCAAAAGGGCTTAACTCTAAATAGTGCAAGTAATGGTTAGGGAAAAAAAATCATAAACATACTTGCACACACATAATCAAGCACACACAGAGGGTGTGACTCACGTGTGACTTTATAGCCTAGGAAGCGGGAGATCTTGCTCTGGCAGTGCTCTTGCTCTTCATAGGTCAACAGCTGGTAAATAAACTGCCAGATCACCTGCTTAGCTGGAGTATCCAGCACTGGGAACACATCCACGATCAGAGTATCCACATTCCTGCAAACCAGAAACCCAAGAGGCTCACCTTCTCCACATCACCTCAGCCTTATTTTTAGATACCTGTGGAAAACCTATAAAGGTTTGAAAGGTCTTTGCAAAATAACAGGCATATCCATTTTATTCAGATCAAATGCCAGGCCATCCAAACAAGTCTTGGCTCTTTAAGGGGTTTGGTGTCCCACTCCCCCTATACAGAAATACATATTTATAATACATGACACATTTGATGGTGGTATTTTGAACAGAGTAAGGACCTCCTACGTCACAGCTGCCAGACAGAGAGATTTAATAGGTTCTAGACATCTGAATATCATCCCAAGGGCTTTGTCTGCACTGTTCAGAGGCCTGCATAAAAAGGCTACCAGTGGGCTGAGGAGCTGCCCGTCTTACCTGTGCTGAAAGAAGGCCTCCAAAGCTTTGCAGATGGTGTATCTTTCCTGCAGGGTGAGAAGGTGTTCCAGCTGCTGACTGAAGGTACGGCCTTGCACGCGGATGCTGGGTGGCAGGATCTCAGCCACCCACTGCAGGGAGCTGAGCACGGGAGAGCGGGACCGAGGAGATGCCTCCAGAGGCTCAGGCTCGGCCAGAGTGAAGACCGGCGGCCCGTCTTCCACCACCAGTGAGGGCATGGCCCCACTGCCCTGCAGCATAGACACCACCTTCTCATGGGAGCAACTCCTGAGAAAGTACAATGGGACCACTTAGAGACTAGATGGCTGCTGGGAAACTATAAACATACTTTTCTACTTTAGGAACTATAATGTGTCATAAGTGTATGTGTTAAGACAACAGTACTTCTTAAAGAATAACAGAATATTTTCAATATTTGTTAAAAAAAAAGAACAATTTGTGTATGTCCCTCGGTTTTACTTACCACCCTGTTGCACTAACTTATTTTGCCTATAAATAATGTACCGTTGCTTAAATGACATCACAAAGAGCAAGTGACCCTGTCACACAACAAAAATATAAGGGAAATATAGGGGGTTTTCGTTTAACTTTGTACAGTTTATTAAACTGGTAATGCAAAGAAAATGGTATTTTAAATTGATTGGCATATTTGCTAGTTCAGGAACATGACATTATTTTGTCCATTTGTCATGAAATATTCACACAGCTAACATTTTAAATGATGAGAACTTCTTTATGTAAAATGCAGTTACATTAGATAACGTTCGATTTTTATATGACATCAACAGCATATATAATCTATTTGAATTACAGCCTCCCACCTCATGTCCAGTCCATTGAGAAACAGGATGCGATCTCCAGGTTTGAGACCTGCTTTCTCCGCTGGGCTACCTGAAAAACGACACACACACACACATACATCTTGCATAAGCAGTGCCCACAGAACAAGCCTTATTTAAGTTTTATATGATCTGTTTTCATGAAGAATTGATAGCTGATCTCACAATTTCTTATGTTATGCAATCAGAACCCAACCTTATCCTTAAACTGCAGGTTCACGAGAAAACAGCATCAATGATTTTACTCCATAGCCCCCCTCATTTGCAAGCCAGCTCCTCAGATTTCTGATCATGAAAGATTTCTCTTTCATGTGTGAATACCATTTCATTCGTAAATGCTGGTAGAATGCAGTGTTCATGCACAGATGCAGAATAACTGAAATACAACTCTCAGCAGCCGTCATTACTGTTATATTGGAATTCATGGGCTAATTTAAAAAATCGCATTTACGACATATGCGTTCAACTTGTAAATACAATATTTTAGACATGACTTTTGGTCACAATTGGCGCTGCAGTGAATACACTAGGAGTGTAAGAAAACATTGCTATTGAAGTATCACAATATTATGGTTTGTGATTCTGTATCAATTTTCAAAAACACAGTATTGATTTTTACATGTAAAGACTGGTGGCAGTGGTTCATTTTGAGTTGTGTTTAAACCCCAATCACTAGTTAGCAGTGTTGTTCAGTTCATTGTTCAGATCCCACTGTTCTGACTGCATAAAAAATAAATTTTCTTGCATATTGTTTATGCATATTGTGTAGTTTTTATATTTGCAATATGTCACCTTGCTTACAGTATCACAAAATATTGAATCATCACCCCTGTATTGTGATATATATCGTATTGCCAGGTTCGTGCCAACACACAGTCTTGGTTTACATGGCTGCATGGTATGATTTTTTTTGGCTGTGTCACATTACCAGGCCACAGAAATGTTTTTCCAGGGTTGTGTGGACATCCAAACCTTTCAAATCAGTCACATGCATATGTGGTCCCTGATTGGATACATATCCCATTCATGGGCATGCAACATGAATTCGGATTCTATGCATCTTTGTGCCTGCACACATGTGCTTGGTGGTCTGTGCACTCAGCGACCATCTTTGCAATGCCACTGTCCAAGCGGAGGGTCAAATTCCAGTTTCAAAAACAGATTAAAAAAAAAAAAAAAAAGAAACTCATGAATAATTTATAGGGTTTGGCTCAATAATGCACTGTTCTGGCTACCGCACTTGCTCAGATCTCCACAGGGGGGTTGTGGCATTACCAGCAAGCTCTTTTGTTTGCCTCATTTTGTTGAAGGAAAGGATTTCATATGTAAACAGCTGCCATGTTAAGCGGTATGAACACCAGTATTTCAACCAGTGAATGATCTCCTCACTTCTAATATTACTGCGAAGACATAAGCATATCAAAGTGCATATGCATGCTGTTTAGGGGGCAGATTTGTGCACATCACACACACATATACAGCTCATTTACATATATATAAATGTGAATTGTCAAGATGGCCAAATCCTATTGGAATTGACTCATGAAGCTTGTAATGTAAACATAGTGTACAACACTGCAGAAAAAACACTGGGAAAATCGCAGTCTTCAAGGATTACCCTAAGCATCTACTTCTAGCTGTGTAAAACGAAGGACTCTGGTTAATAAGCCTTTATCTGCTCTGTGTTCTGTCAAGTTGTGAGACAGAGACAGGTGTTGGTGTCCCAGCATGGGAGCTTTACACATATCCTGTTGGCATTTCTTGCTCCCCTTTCCCTCTTTTCCCCACTCGTTGTCTTGTTTTCTTCTTCTCTCCCCCCCTCTCTGAAGGCTGGTTATTTGAAGGCCAAGTGTGGGAAGTGTAAATGGAGAAGGATTAACATTTGATGAACACTGAATTCCACCACCTGTGCTGCTCTGAGTCAGCTCTGCCGTGCCGTGGGTGAGTGCTCCAGGGTTTGTACTACGTTTACAAGAATGCCAGAAATGGTTAACAGGCTTCAAGATCATGTGGAGCTCTCTCTCTTTCTCTCTCTCTCTCTCGAACACACACAGGCATACACATTCAAAAAGTCATCCCTTAATTGCGTATCCCACCCCTTTCAATTGCTGTCATCACTGCTATTGAGCTTGCTCACCACAAACAAGCTAGCTAGAACAGGTCTGCACCTTTAATGAATCAAAAATATGACTGACATCTGAGCCACTATGACAAGGGCCAAATTGTGATGGCTACACGACTGGGCTTACACAATACTAGACAGGTGGTTTTATTGTTATGGCTGATAGGTGTACGTTAATAATCTGATTTGTTTGAAAATCTCTCTTTGCACATATATTGCACATATTACATATACATATTGCATTTTGCATAGACCTATTATTTATTGTAAAAATAGCTGCTAGAGTACTGCACTAACCTGTGCTGCACTCTACTGGTTTTAACATAGTGTGCACATTGTATTACACAACCCTACTTCCCACTACTGTTTCAGTCTCCTTCTTATTTGTTTACACTTTCTAGTCTGCAGTCTTTGTCTCGTCTGCGCTGTCTGCATTGTGTTGTACTGCCTGTATGCACTTGTTCTGTGTTGCACTTGTGTTTTGTTACACCATGGGCCTGGAGGAACGTTGTTTGGTTTCACCGTGTACTCCGTGTGTAGCTGAAATGACAATAAAGCCTCTTGATTTGACTTGATATCAAAGCACTGTAATCCAGTTGTACTCCAAAGCCATTAAAGCTGATTAAAACACTCAACTCATTTCAAGTGAAACCATATTGCATCTTCTAGCATCAGTGATCTTAACTGCTAATTGTGTCTGTAGCTCCATGAGATCAGATCAGAATCAGAAAGATGCGCTTGTGTTTTGTGATATGAATATTTAAAGTCACATCCACACAATTTGCCCAAAACTGCAATCTCTGACCTGAAATCTTAACAAAAGTAGAGTGGTCCAGGATTTGTACACTGACTCACATTAAGTCAGTATGGCCTCTTCTCCTGTACTGCACAACATGATAGCAAGTCTACACAGGAAGGCTAGTAACTGCTTTCTCCAAGACACACGAAACCATTTAACCACATCTTTTAAACCTTTTTTGAATAGCTCAACACACTCTTAGGAAAAATGCTAACAGACGATTCTGTTACGGCAGCTAGTGAAAAGACTGAAAGAACATTTAAAAACTTTTCATTACATACATAACAAGACTGCAACTAGATTAATTTTAAGATTATTTCTCTTTGTTTTTACATTTTTTTATTTGATATTTATTCATTTTTATTTATATGAGATGTTCCTGTAGCCCCTTTGCTGCTTCCTGTTTGGTCCCTAATTGGTTGTTTACAGTGTCCACGTCACAATTTGCATGAGCCAAGACCATGAACTTTAAAAACGTTAAGGAGGTAAGCTACAACTCTAGCTAGGCTTACGTAATTTTATTACGAAATTGGAAATTCGTTTGGAAAAATCATTGGGTGTAAGGCTGGCATACGCGATGAGGACATGGAAGGCCAATCTTCCTACAAAGAGAGAGCAAAGCCAAGCATATTCTCTTGGACTCCTGGCGATGGATCACTGTGGCATTACCGGTGATCGAATTTGTGATCCGTGGTTGGTGTAGCGTAGCAGGTAACATTACCCTCCCTGTTATAGATCAGGGTTTGATTCCCCGCTCAAGACAAGTACACTACATTTCACCAATTCGAGATACTAGCATCAGCTAAAAGCCAAAAAGATAAATGTTAAATCCAGTTATTGTGTTAAGACATGTATCAATATTTCATGACCTGTAGTTCATAGATGCATGTGATGGAACGGTACAGATAAGAATTTGTGGCACCCTATTGAGGGTTAGAAATGGACCATTGGATGGAAATAGAAGCTGCATGTATGGTAAAGATGAAAAGACCATGGGCAGGTAAATTTGTGGAAAATCTAAGCATATCCATTTCCATAAGCATAGACATTCATTAAACTAGGAAAATGATCTTCTGACAATGTAGCTTGAACATTTCAACTGGGTTGTCTAGAAGTAACATTTGCTATTTGTTTTTCTACGATAGGGTGTTTCATTCATACCTGGGATGACTGAGTCGATCCAAACGGGAGCATGACCACGTAGAGTGAAACCAAAGCTCTGGTTCCCTTTGTAGACTCGCACTGTCCTATAAAGGGGCAAACAGAATGACAGAGAGATAAACGAGTCTCCAGTTATAAACTCAAAGTGTATTTGAGAACTTATCATTTTTCCCCGACCATATTGATGCGCATGGATCCTGAGGGAAACACACACAGACATACTCATCCATCTCTGGACCCATATAATCCCCATTCTCTCTAAATCTGTGTTACCTTAGTAACTCCTTAGGGCATCACCAGATGTATTGCAGTACCCACAGGCAACTAGCAATCAATGCGCCCTTTCTAGAATTAAACAGATTTAGCCTGTACTTGGTGGTGAGCATGAAGTAAACTCTGAGCAAATACATATACACAGATGGACCAAAATATTATGACCACTCACAAATAAAGCGAAAAACACAGGTTTTCTCACAATAACTGTGCATGTAGAGGTCTGGTATGTTTGTAAGACAGTAACTGAACAGTCGGTTCTTGTAGTTAACAAGTTGAACGCTGAATAAATGAGCAGTGAGTGACCTGAGTGACTTTGATAAGGACCAATGTATTAAGGCCAGACTACTAGTTCAGAGCATCTCTGGAAATGCTAGGTTTATGGGGTGTCATTGCTTAGCAGTGATGAGTACAAACCACGTCAAACAGGGTATCAATGCACATAGGTCATTAAGGCCATCACTGACAGAAAGGCTACTGTGGCACGAATCACAGAACCTGCACTACACATAATGCATATAGCTAAAGACAAGACCCTGAGAATACCATGGAACTGGACCTTGGAGCAGTGGAAGAGGGTCACCTAGTCCAAAAGAGTCTTATCTAGACCAGGTGACCTTGGAGCAGTGAAGGAAGGTCACCTGGTTTAAAAGAGTCTTATTTAGACCAGGTGACTTTCTTCCAATGCTCCAAGGTCACCTGGTCTAGATAAGACTCTTTTAGACCACATGGATGGCTGAGAAGGTGTGAAGCAGTTTGGGAAGATGACAAAGTATACCTCTTCCAGGTACACCCCTTTGTAGCAATGTTAAGCTCTAAAGACAGTGGCCTCTTTCAGCAGGATAATGCACTTTGCCACACTAAACACATTTAATCAATTCTGGGGTTTAAAAACACATTGTGAATCTGAGTGAGTCTACTGGCAAGGACTTTTTACTCAAGGACTTTTCAGCTCAAATGTAAGAAAACACTTGAAAAAACATTGATAAATAAGACCTATTGTTTATAATGGTTTGAGGAACATGCAGAGTATCAGATGTTGCCCTGGCATCCCAGATTTAAGTTTTTACAAGAACCTGTAGGATGAGCTGGAATATCCTCTGAAATTTGACCTTGCAATGTACAGGACAGGATCTGCTGCAAACATCTTGGGGCCAAATACCACAGCGCATCTTCAGAGGTCTTGTCCATGTTTCAAGCCATTTTGGTGGCACATGGAGGACCAACAGCATATTAGTCAGAATGTTTTGGCTCATCAGAGTACACTTGTTGAATATCTGGGTATATACTGGTGCTTGAGGCTGTTCTTCAGAATCTGTTAATATAGGAACATACAGTCCTCAATATTCCTTAAGATTGCATCAATTAAAATGTACTTGCATTGTTGTTCTATTCAAAGAATTAGCCTATATAGATATTACTTGAAGGAGCAACAGAGACAATGAACGATGGACTACTATTTCCCTCCTTGGTTGCACATCAATGAACAATAATGGACCAAACAGGAGCTCAGATCATGGTAATCCTGTCTATCTCTGATTCTCTGAAACAGGTGGTTTTAGTGCTTCAAAAATGAAATTAAATTTTCCTTAAATATATAACACAGTCCTTTTGATTGTGTTGTGGACTAAACCTCAGGCTCACTCAGATTGCAAGGCATTCAGCTTCTGACTTCTATGACGTGACAAATTGACATGATTCATTTTGGCCGCGTAGATCAAAGTGGTAACAGTAAAAACTGCATATTATACTACAATTACAGCACAGAGGGAATTAGGATGTGTCTCACAATGGAGTTCTTTAAAGAGGACATCAAACTCAACTATATTGCATGAAATATGGAGGTTTATATTAGCAGCGCTTCCAGCTTAGGGTGACTACTGAAATAGGACACTGAAAACAGAATAGAAAATGTGCCACAGCATTGAAAATGCTCTCATCTTCCTTTTTCTTCTTATAGTTCACACATAAAAATGATGCACAATGCAAATAAATTAGAAATAAAGGTGCTTCAAATGGTTCTTTGAGTGATTGAACAACTTTGTGGATCCACTTTTGGTTGCATAAAGAGCCATGTTTGTAACAGAGAAGTGTGTGTGTGTGTGTGTGTGTGTGTGTGTGTGTGAGTGAAACAAAAAACAATCAAACCACTTGATATAAAGATTCTCTAATAAAGAGCCAAATTAAAGGCTTTTCACACTAACATATCTGCTACAAACATGATTCTTTATGGAAACAAAAAAAACTGTTTGAACCATTTGAAGCACCTTTATTTATTGACATTTGCTTTATTAAATTTTGTTTAATGTCAAATTTTCCCCATTTTATCCCCATTCTGTATTGCCAATTAACCGACCCATTCATAGCTCCCCATAGCACTAGCAATACTCTTGATGTTAGGATGGTAAGGACTGAACACGCAGGCCGACGCTCTCAGAGAAAAGCTCCAGGTCACTAGCTTCACTGCATCAGATAGCAGACACCTGTGTTGGCCAACATCGCTTTCAAGTGATGAAGGGAGAAAGCACAGCTTTCTGTAGCTGCCCGCATCAGATTTAAAACCTTGACGCTGGCCTACAAAGCCAAGAATGGACCAGCCCATCCGTACTTGATGGCAATGGTCAAAAGCCGATCCACACGAAGAGCCCTTCAAGCTTCAAGTACGGCTCTGCTCGACCCGCCATCCCTTAAAATCCATGGAAGACAAGCGTCCAGACTTTTTTCTCTTCTGGCACCAAAGTGGTGGAACGAACTTCGCCTGGGCGCCTGGAGTTGCTCACTGTCTTCAAATGCAGACTGAAGACCCACCTCTTCCAAGAGTACTTGGGCAAATAGTAGAGTACTATGGTCTCCATATTGACTTGTGTTTAGTAGTGTCTTAACTTACAGGTATCTCTAAATTTTCAGCCTATTTAAACTAGCTGAGGTTATTTTTGGGTAAATAGCAAAGCACTTTCTGACACCGGCTGCTGATGGCAAAGCGGCACAGCTCAGGATTCGAATTCATGGCCCCTAGGCCATAGTGTCTGTGCATTAGACTGCTGACCCGCATCTTTATTTTAAAGAGTGTAAGGAAAGACATTTTAGTCACCAGATACCAGTCAAATGTTTGAACCTACACATATAAGGTCTTAATTATTCAATTTTCCCCATTTCAGAATAACAATAAAGACATTAAAACTATAAAAATAACATGCATAGTGTCAAATACATTGTTACATCAAAATAGTCCCCATCCTGTTTTTTGATGCAGCTCCACACACTCTCAGCATTCTCTGAAGCAGCTTCACAAGAAGCCTACAGGGTTGATTTTCTAACAGTTTTCTAAAACTTTTTGGAAATAAACTCATACTTTACTATTTGTATTTGTCTTAGTAACAAATGTCAAGCATTTAGCATCAATCTGCAAATCAAAATGTTGTAAAATTGACTGTGTATTAATGAGACCAGAGTTTGTCACAGTGCACATTGTCACATTTTTGCTTTGTGATATCAGGACGTTTTGATGCACAGTTCCAAAATCATATACCATCCAACGCTAATTGTTTAAAATGATCTACCTGAACAATACATTTGTTTTTCGCTTGTTAAAGCATCCTTAATGTTACAATAGAAAAATACAGACAATACAAACACAAAACATAAATACAGTAAAAAAAATAAAAAAAAAGTAAGAAAAATGTCTTTCTTGTTTTCAAGCAGGTACAGATTTGGTCCTAGATTTCCTCTTAATACATTCAAATTCACCAGCAGCACATCTGATTTAGGAGCAGCGGTGGGATGTGGGTGGATTCAGCCACCAGGAGCAAGGGTGCTCCTTGTGGGTTTATGGGGTTAATTAGTTTTAAACAGACTTAGTGGTAGTGTTATAAGTGGGCCTGTGTGCCACGAGGTGGAGGCTGTGTGAGTTGCTTCGTGGTCACTGTGGCCGAGACACACAGACTGGCATGTTTAACAGACAGGGTTTAATATAGGTGGGCAAGTCCAGCATCTCTGGTTTTCTACTTTGTAGATGGCACTTGTTTTTTAGACCCCCTAAACAGCCTACGGCCCACCGGCGAGCCTCTCTGGCTCTTTTGCTCTTTTCCTACACAGTTCTACATAGAAGACGCTAAAATGTACAGACACACTCTCAAACATCTTTCAAGGCCCCTCAGTCAACCCCTCATTGAATGAATGGACCCTGAGGTACTGACCTGCGGTTTGCGATGGCGCTGGAG
Organism: Salminus brasiliensis; assembly: GCF_030463535.1. Lineage (NCBI taxonomy): Eukaryota > Metazoa > Chordata > Actinopteri > Characiformes > Bryconidae > Salminus > Salminus brasiliensis. Next base: position 24,333,505 of record NC_132889.1, on the reverse strand, counting down.
TGTCCGGTGATGAGCGAGGTGGTCTTGCGGAGGCCACGGGATGGGTGGCCGACATTGTCCTCGTTGGCAGCGCGCGGCACGGAGCTGGCCCGGGTGGACACCAGCAGGCGCTCGGGGTGGTCCTCACTTCGGCTGCGCCGCAGGCGGTTGTGGCGGTGCTCACTGAAGCTGCGACCCCTCAGGCGGCTGATCAGGCTCTGGGAGACCACCTCGTCGAAGCGCTGCCGGTGCTTCTTGGGGATGAAGATCCTGACGAACATGACGGAAAAAAAAGGGTGAGAGTCAGAGACAATGTCTAGTGGAGAAGACAGAGAGAGAGGGAGGCACAGCCATTTCGGCTGAAGCGCAGCGGAGAAGAGAGAGAGTGGATAGCGAAAGAGAGTGACAGAATACACTCACACACCCGGTGAGAGGCTGGACACACCACACGCGCGTTCACACGTACCTCCAGAGAGGAGGAGGTGAAGGAGGAGCAGAGTGGAGGTACTGTATGGAAAGTGTGATATAATTAGACAGGATAAAAGTGATGAATCTCTCTATCCCTGCAGAAATACACGGGTATCGCCCTGGAAGAGCTCGTTCTGATGCTCATGTATGGCAGGTGTTCCTTCAGCAACAACAAGGAGGAGGTAAAAATAGCCCCATTCATCCAGGATGGACAAGAAAACTGACAGCAAGCTGTTTCACGGTAATATATGTTGTGTGAGAAAGAGACGGTGAGACTCCCCAATGGTTTAATACAGTGATATTCTTACTCTTCCCAAATGCCTTGATTCTACCAACCCTGTCATCACGTCTGTGTCCTAGATACACATAAACGCACACACTAAAAGTGAGTGAGGAAGAGCAGAACAGCAATAGAAGAAAGAAACAGCAATAAGTGAAGGACAATACCAGACATTTCCCATCTAAATGGCTCTCCAAACATGCAAATACAATCATTTCCGTATAATGAGTTCCTCCACTGAAGAATGGAAATGTGTTTAGGGTAAATGGGAGGCATCTGGAGGCACTGGAGATTATTGCGAACATGTAGCCATTCTGTCTTTGTTCTTGATGATGTGGCTTGTTTAGAGGGGTGTAAACAGTGCTGGGAAACTGTGGGCTACTTGAGTAAAAGTATGGGTACTGTGTCAAAGTCTTTCTCTATGAAATGGGGAAGTATGGAAGTACAGAAATGTACTTGAGTAGAAAAAAAGTACAAAGTCGAGTATATAAGAGTAAAAATGGAATGTTTATACTCCATGATTCCATTTAGAACTAATCCTTGACTCTTTAGCTACCTTTTCCGAGTTAATGACTGCCCACTTGACACAGATGAAAGACTGACCGCTGGGCTCCCCTGCTAGCCACGTCGGACCAGTTGCCCGCCCACCAGACTCACCGCCAGGCTCTCCAGCTACCTGAGTCAGACCAGCTGCCCACCCTCCTGCTACCACTATCCGCCTCCCGACTACACTGAAGTTTACATGGACCCTAACGACTTGCTACTGTTATTATTATTACCACTATTAACCATCATCATTACTTTTATCCTTCTTATCTTTCTCTACTATGACTATATTAGTTTTATTATATCATGATTATATCAGCACAATTTAGCAGACAGTCAGTCTTATGTGCTGGTATGGTGACTTTTTATCAAAAATATGTAAGCTGTTACTGCTACTTAGGAGGATTGACCCCCCCTCCCCTGAATCAGAAGAAAGAAGCTGGTTAGAATTAGCTTAGTTAGAAGCTTAACAGTCTGCTCACCACAGAACAAGTCTGGCTGACAGACAGCCCACTAATAAATGTTTAGCTAGACTGTTTTGTGTTAAATTTGCCCACCAAAACTTTATTAGGTCAGGACAGTAACAAAACTATTACATTGTACACACACTAAGTGAACATATGGTAAGATAACTAAAGCAAGATAATGCATAGAACTTCTCTGAACAACTTGTACTTTGTATGTTCTGTACTGATCTATAAAAAAGGCCTGTTAAAAGTTAGGAGGGGGGGTTTACATGATTTTTGCTTTTAAAAGGTTTTCCTAGAATGCTCTTGACTAGACACACAGAGTGTACATAAAAAAAAACAACACTATGAGTAATATCATCCTCAATAAAATGAAAGGATCGACCTTGTTTTTTTTCTCACTGGGCTCCACCAGAACAGCTCCTTCCATCCTTCTCTGCATCCATCTCTCATACAGTGCAGAGAGATGATGTCTGAATAAGTGACTGTGCTGTGAAAAGGCACAGGCTGATTAAACGGTAGGGGGGCTCTCCCCGTACCTCAAGATTAGAATGTTCTTCAGCTCGGTGTAGGCAGACGACATGAGGAAGGAAGCATTATTGCGGTAATTCAACACCCATGCAAAGTGGATTTTAGCTAAAGAGATAAAGTCATTTAATGGAAGTTTGCAAATGAAACGACCAGATCAGAGTACTTGAAACTGTACTTATCCTGGGATCACTTATAATGTTGGAATTCACAATTTGAATAAATCTATCTCAGGTGGTTTAAATTTAGTTTGTAATCCATATCAATGGATCTGCTATAGCACTGGAAGTTCTAGCACAAAGTAAACAAAGATGCCCCCCCCCACACACACACTGTGGAATGGAAAATAAGTGGATATGGAAGGCATTATTTACATATAAAAAATATATGGGTTTGGGAGTTACATGGCACCATACCCCCCCGAGCAGGGACATGAGGAGCCATTACACTCGCAAGCCGGGCCTGGAAATCACCAGCACATCCACAAGTGCCACCCTCTTGAGTCACTTCTCTGGTTCCACAGTGTGGCCAACGAAATGCGCCTGAAGTTTGATCCTGGCATCTGTGGAATGGTGAGTGTGGTGGGGGAGTCAGTGGACTGAAGTGAATGGAACATCTTGTGTGAGGAAGCCAGAAGGACTGAAAATTCACAGTTTTGACTTGGGTTTGATTTTGTGTTTATGATGACAAAGACCAAATGTCTGCTACCCAACTGTTTTGTTCTTTTCTGCATGACAAAGGCCTACAAGCCTTCATATGGATGAAAAACAAGGTCAATTTAGCAGCACGTACATGACATCACACATGATATCACACAGCGCAGCACGTGGGTGTGATGTTTTACCCCATTCACGACTGGCCCACACAGCAACTCCTCAGGCTGACTCACTACCGTATTTACAGCAGAGTTTCTTATGGCAGAGCTGCTGGCAGTCTCCAGTGAATGAAGAAGCTGGAAAGGGCATCTGTAGCGGAAGCCCACGTGCTGCTCTTTCTAGTCTCATCTCCATCAGCTCATCCAAAATGTCTTCAGCCTGTGTGACCTGAAGGGTATTTCCTTTCACAACAGCCAGCATGTTTCACACCTTTCCAATGGCTGTGTCACCAAAGAGTTTAACACTGAGCCACACTTGAGGGCTGCCGAGCACAAGTTAGACCACAAACGGCCCAGCTGGTCGCTTCAGGTGCCGTCTCCGTGATAACAGAGCAATAAATCCAGGCTAGTGGGATTGGGATGCATGTTTATGAACTGCCACAGTTCTGGTGCCTTGCAATTCATACACTACCAAGAAAGAAAATGAGTTTCCAAAAATAGACCAGATTCTAAAAAAAGCAAGAGACCCTCTCTCTTTAGTGCCACCTAGAGGTTTTTGGAAGGGAAAAAATTACCAACTGCCTCTGCTCTTACTCAGAGGTTTCCTGAGTAAGCTGAAGATGTACATAAAACTGTGAACCAGTCTGTCCACTGTTCACTGCAGCAGTTAAATAATAACACTAGGTTTACTCAACTTAAGCTCTATTCGGGTGGGGTTAGTTTTACATGGGGAGGAGGAGGAGTAGTGTAATGTCCTTAACACATATGTAGGCTACACTACACAATGATTTGCCTAAAGCTATTAGAAGTGTTGCACCTGTGAGGAATCCTATGGTTGGTCATGTTCTAGATTTGAGATTTGATCGAGGTTTGCCACAGACTTTAACGGACAGGTATTGTCCCTTGCACAGTGAAGCTAAATGCCTCCTTGAGTGTCTTCATACTTACATACAAAAAAATCACAAAATAAAAATACAGAATATTTACATAGAAGTTGATTCAAATGGGATTCTTTTTATGGCTGGTTTTACAGAAGGTAAAAGGAGCTAGAATGAATGACATGGAGCATTCGGATGGGACTAGAATCAATCAAAGAAATTCTGGTGATGATTACATTACCTCACCCCCCCGTGTAAAATTATTCCCATCAGAACAGAGCTTTATTCAACTTACATCTTCAAATATGTTTTAAAATATGTATTCAAATTCAAATAACACCAGAAAATGTATCATATATGTGATACAATTATAAACTGCTGTGTGTTCAGTCTTAATTTGAAAAAAGGAAAACCATCCTTTACATTTTTGTCACAACAAAATGAAAAATGTTGGAAGTGCAAACTCGAACCAGTTAACAGAATATTAACGTAATGTAAATGCACCAACCTACACACTCTGCACACTACACTTTTTTGGTGCTACACAGAACCCTTTCTTTCAATAGTTCTATAAAGACCTATCTAAAAGATGGTGTTCTTGTATCAATGCAGTAAATCAAGCTTTAAAATCAAGAACCATTTACGTTAGCCTGGCTTTTTATACACTATATGGACAGCACCCCATCTCCACCCCAGCCCACATGAGCGCAGCACCCCATCTCTACCTCCCCAACTTATCCTAAAAGTATTGGATTGAGCACCATCCATTATTCCAGAGAACACAGTTCCACTGCTCCACAGCTCAATGCTGGGGGGCTTTGTACCACTTTAGTCCATGTCTGACATTAGGTGTGGTGCCAGGTTCATGTTTATCGGCTCCAGAGAGTCCTGTTCTATTGGCAACATTTCTCTTCAGAGACTAGACAAAGTGTGTGTGTGTGCATTTGCACATCTGTGTCAGCAATGGGTGCAATTTAAAGTAGCAGAATGCATTTTATAGAAGGGGTGTCCACAAATATTTGGACATACTTATTAAGGAACCCTTGAAGAACCACTTTTATCAAGAGTGTATAGTTAAATATGTAGTTATGCAATTATCAGGGGGGTGACATACCTGAGTAACTGTACCTTGTTACTGTACATCAGTACACTTTCATCAGTACAGATTTGGACTTGAGCATTTGCGTATTAATGAAATTGTTTTGTATTCAAGCATTCTTTCAAATGTATATTCATATTAAACAGAACTGCCAACAGCCATGCTTCACCTATAAGTCACCAAACCAAACATAACTGCATTGTTGCCAAACAATGAAACCTTTAAGATACCTTAACCTTACCTTCATATACTGAAGTATGCTGAAACTTGATCTACCCATGGCAGCAGCACATAGCTGGCAACTCTAGACTTCTAAGGGTTAAACTCATAGTTTCTGAAAAATACCGTAACATAGACTGGAGAACTTTGTGTACTTAAGCTTTCCTCCTTCACCATGTACTATTCCACAGGTTAGTGTCGTGTTACCTCATTTTCCCTGGCTGCTCCTGAATAATAAATCAAGACTTCAAATCTACTCTTCTCTGTGCTTTAAAACTTTACTTTTTCTGCTGGAATCAGTGCTACTTCCTAAAAATAAGCAAGCATACGAATCCAGTTGAATTTTTATAATTTAATCTAATCTAAACATGTACATAAACATCATTGCAATATTGTCTTTCAGCGATTTCTTTAAACGGATGGTTTTCTAGTGCAGAATGTGTTTACAACACACATCTTCATTGGAACAATAATTTGGGGCATACATTTTATTTTTGGGGAGTTCTAAAATAAACACACTTATACATACAGGGTCAAACATATACATAAACTATATGACCAAATGTTTGTGGACACCCCTTCTAATGAATGCTTTCAGCTCTTTAGGTGGCACCAAATTGTCTATTCCCTGTAGAGATGTGATTAGGACTCTCTGGAGCAGATAAACATAAACCTATTGGTCCTATTGATTAAATTCTTTAGGGATGAGTTGGGGAGTTGGGGATAAGGTTGGGTGGTAAAAGGGGTGATTGATAATATTTTATCAAAATCGTGATAAATGTTGTTATTGTGATACAAGAGAATGCATCATGAATATGGTCAGTGCTTCAAAGAACACAAGAATACAAATCACTGTACTCATTTTGGGAAAGTGTTTGAGTTTGCAGTTTTTAAGAATCTGTGTTGCATTTTCCCTGCATGTAAAAATATTATGATTAATATAGTATTTCGTAAAGTTGTTTTAAAATATTGTGATATACTATTTTTACCATATCAAACATCCAACATCCTGACCTCACTAATGCTGAATGCAATCAAATCCTCACTACAATGCTTCAAAATCTGGTAGAACGTCTTTCCTGGACAGTTATTCCAACAAAAGAAGGACAAACTGTTTTTTAAGATCCTTGATTTTAGAAGAAACAATGTATGAGCAGGTGTCCCAATACTTTTGTCCATTTAGTGTCCATCTAATTAGAATATTAATTGTGTACACAATCAATAGAGCTTTAGGCTGCTTTCACTATTTAGCCTCTGTCCATCTAAACTCTTCACCACCACAACATGAAAAAGCCCTGAGATCCTTTCCCTTCTTCCATTCTTTCTACATGTCCTTTGTGCTTCTGGATATTTTATGGATTTTTTTATGTGCTACCCCAATCTTGCTAATCTTACCACTTGAAAAGTAAGCATACAGCCATGATAATTATTTTTTTATAACCTCATGCCTCAGTTTACCATGGTTCTTCTCATATATCATAAGAACACTACATCTGGCTCGTAATAAAGTTATCACCTGATATTCCTTTATCCCTAATTCCTCAGTGGTTCAAGAAATGTTCTGTCACCAAGGCCCTGAAGAAACATTAGCTTATTCCACTCTTTACTTGCATGTGTTTGAGGTAACAAAGACTTGATCTTGACTGTATCTGAGAGGAAATGCTACCAAAGCCTGCTGTGAAGTATGAGGAGGAAGGAAGACCATATTTTATTAAAAGGCTGAGAGCTCTCCACTCCACTGAGTGAGGAGTAACCCTATCAACAGCAGGGTCCTAATTCTGAACCGACCATCTAACATGGATTCATGTTTTCACACTTCTTCTCACTCTGCATTCCAATTTCACTCTGTTCAGAGAGTGTTAGCTTGGACAGCTTCCAAAGAGCTGAGAGAGCCCTCACCCTCAGCAGAGTGAGGGGAGTGACATCTCAGGAGAAGAAGAAAAAAAATCTGTCACCTGTGCTCATGCTGGGCCTTACGATCTGAGCCAGACATGAAAAAACAGAAATGGAAATTCATGATCAGTGAAAAAGCAGACACGTTCAAAACCCAATCTCCTGCAGCAGGGTCCATGCCATCGTTCCTGGGAGAAATCTTGATGTTTTTAAACATGAAAATTCTGGTGCAGTCTGATGCCCTCTGAGCCTGAAATACAGGGCAATTTGTGCTTACTTTGATTCAATAAGTTTCAGCAACAATGCAAATTTTAATTATGTCCAGAAATCTACTGTTTTCAGTAACACTTTATTAGGAGGGATCCTTTGTAGATGATAAACCCTTAACAGAGGATCAATAATATATTAATTATTATCATTAACATCAGTGGTATCACTATCAGCAGTGAAGCATCTGAATACACTGAAGTATCTATATAGAAGATGCATCACTTATGTTAAGTTTACTGTTGATATGTTACCCAGCCTTACCCTAATCTTAACCCTAACCTTAACCTTCATCCTGGCCCTAAACCTAACTGTAACACCAACCCAAAACCTAATTCTAACCCTCATCCTGGCCCTAAACCTAATTTTAGCCTTAACTTTAATCTCAGCCCTAACCCTGACCCAACCCTAACCTCCACACATAACCTAATTATGAAACTTATCCCAGACCTAATCCAGATCTGAGCCCAAGACTGTCCAAACAAACTGCAGAACAGCTGAATTCAGTAGAAATATTTTAATCATCTATTGAATATTCAAGTGCTGCAACATCACTGATAAGTTGTTGATATGTCACTGAGAGTCTGTGTTAATTAAATTGAAAAAGGACCACTCCAAATAAAGTGTCATCCTGTTTTCTAGCTATTTTGTCTTATTTGTTAAAATTCTATTGCTTAATATACAAATGGATATATTTTTTTTACTGTATCACCCTTATTATTGTATTGTATTACTGTGCTGTTGTATTGTATTACTGTGATAACTGCTGCTAATTTCCTAATTTATCTATCTATCTCTCTCTCTCTCTCTCTCTCTCTCTCTCGATCTATCTAAGATGAGTTTCATTTAAGATGAAACATTATGGTTATGTTTACAATGGTTATGATTATTAGCCATCATCAAATCATCCAGCCATAAAGATAATCAAGACAACTTCAAATGAAGCCTTGTACATGTTAGCATTGGCAACAAATTACGGAACTTGCCTTTTTGCCTGTTCACACTTAAATCTCCCTAAGTTACTCCTGAGAGGAGTCAAGCCTAGATTATTCTTGTTTAACTTTCATTTAGACTGGAATGCCCTCAATTAGAAGGAGGTCGCGAGAAGACTAAAATTAACAAGAGAAGGGGAGGGTTTGCCTATCAAGGACACGCTACTCAAAGGAGTGAATGACGACTGAGATGAGCAACTTATTTAAGAGGAGCCTCAATCATCTTTGAGACCTATTTGCTTATGAAATGGGCACAGGGTAGATACTTAGTCACAACAGCATGCTTAACTCATAAAAGACATAAAAGACATAGAAACAGATCCTTCAACATCCATGGAAGAAGATGAACAGATGCAATGCATCAAATAAAGGCAAGAGTTTCTCTATTACAGAAGGGGGACAAGATTCTGTAGCACAGAGAAGATAAATATAATGGATAAGCACAAGAGATCTAGCCATTTGAGCCTTTTACAACTGCTAATTCATCAACATTACATTGTAAGAACACGTGGTAGATGTTTTACCACAGCGGTTTGCACTCTAGACCTCGTGAAGCCCTAGACAGTCCATAGTTTTGCTTTATTCTAGGTTTTCAGTGCTTCTGATTGATGGTCTAGCTATCTGTAGATGCCAATAAAGACTAAAAACTATAAACTGTCTAGAACTTCTCAAAGAGTGTTTTGGGAAACACACATTTTACTGAGTATTAGTAAGACTATTCGTCCACAGCTAAAACTCTGAGACATTTCTTTAAACGTGCACAGAAATTCCTAAAAAAAGGACACTGAACATTCATTTTAGCAGATTCCTCTTACCTAAAGTGCTTGGAGAAGCTCCTGTCCCTCCCCATTGCTCCTCAGCTCACCATTCAACTCCAGACCACAAGAACAACAGTGCGCGGTCTACATGAGTAGGTCCCCATAAACAATCAATTACTGAACAAAAATACCCAAAAAAGAGCCAGATGTAGCAAATCTCTATTGTCCAAGATTGTCTGTCTTGCTGCAGGCACACTAGCCAGCACCATCTTGCAAAGCAGCACCTGGAAAGTTCTTGAGGTTTCAAAGTCAACCTGAGGTCAAATCAATGTTGACCCATATTTAGGTTCAGCTTGTCCATATCTTGTTCCTTGGGGAGTTCAGGGCTTGCCACGGGTCTCCAGCCTGTATCTCTCGCATCAGCTTCCACCCACAGAGAATCAGCAGAGAGGTGTGTTTTGCGACTGCCTTCGAGGTGGAGAGAGAGAAGAGAAAGGAGGAGAGAAAAGCAGGAGAGGAGGGAGAGAGGAGAGAGGAGCGGCAGGAACTCCCTCCGGAATTTCGTAGGCAGGTCAGCACGTGAGAGATGCCACAAAATGCTAAAAGAAAAAAAAGCATTACAACAGAGAATGATGGTCAGAGCAGTCATCAAAACATCTCACTCACTTCACACAGCAGATGTCTTCCGTGACTCCTTCAAGTGTCAGGTGGTGTGAAACAAGCACCACTTCTTCAGCTTCCACAGCAACTCAGGCCAAACTCCATTCAAACTCATTCAAATCCTTCATAACAACTACAGAAGCTCCACAGCCATGCTTGATTCTATAGTCCTCAAGTGAAACTCCATAACTTCAGCTTCCATAAGTTGTGATCAGGATTTTTGTGCAAACTTCTAGTGCGTCATGAGCCTAAAAGCATTTATTAAAAGAAGTAGGCTGCTTAAAAATAGAGAACACCCGGAGGGAGAGCTGTGCAGATTTGCAGGGACAGAGCAGAGCACAGCTGGTCAAGTTTTCAAGCGAGCTAGAGGACAGCTAGCACGAACCAATGGAACTCCAATCGCTGACCCAAATGAGTGCATTAAGACCACAACGCCATTATTCACTTCACTTCCATTTTACTGTAAAAACCTTTTAACAGAGGACATAGAATGCATCCTAATAGTACCAGATCAGGCAAACTTAATGCTTTTTATTCAGAAAGAAATTCCAAAGAAAGCAAGGTAAAGTTTCACAAGTTTCAGCAGTCTGACAGACAATTCTCAAAACTCCACAAAAGTACCACAAAAGTATGTTTTTTGATGACTGAGTCGTGTGTATTAACCACAAAATCAGGAATTACCCACAGTGCGGGCTAGCGAGGCTAAGGTACAGCCTCCATACACAATGAAAAAATAGGTGCTCTAACATAATAATAATAATACTTTTGAATAATTAAACTCTCAATTTTTAAGTTAAGTTCTTGTTCTGGTAACTTACTAATTAGAGTAAAATGTCAGATTTTAGTCCACTCATACTTTTATAATCTTTTGGTACCTACTAATATCAAGTTGCCTTAAATTATTTTTAGTAATTAAATTATTAAATTATTAAATAGTAATTGTAAGGTTTGTTTCATTTCATTTTATTTTAAATGGCCATTAGTTAAAAATGTGTTTGTTACAAATAAACAGTTGGTCTTAACACTTTCTAGAAAGTTGTTTTACAGGACATTTACACATTGTTTTGTTTACATTATGTTGTTTATGGGAAATACAACATGATCCACTCTGCTCAGATTCAGTTAAATGCCTCAAAACTGATTGGATGTCACTGCACAATACAGTTGGATAGTGACCCAAAATACACAGCGAAAGCAACCCAAGAGCTTCTTAGGGAAAAAGAATGTTCTTGAATGGCCAGGCCAGTCACCTTTTAATGAATACAAAACTGAAGGCAGAAAGACACAACAAGCAGCAACTAAAGAGCTGGCAAAGCATCTCAAGGGCGCAAACTCAGCAATTGGTTATGGGTTGAAGACATCAGGCAGTGATTGACTGCTAAGTATTTGCATCCATATGTCAAGTCTACCCCATATGACCCCTTGTCTGCAACCTCATCTAAGACCTCAACATTTGAATAACACTACACCTGAACAAACCAGATGAGTTCTATAAACAAGCGCTGTGGGCTGAGGAGGTAAAAAAAAGGAATTTTTGGGCCACAATCAGCAAAAGCTGCATTTCATGAAAAGAACACCTTGCCAACTGTGAAGCATGGGAGTGGATCTATCAGGCTTTGAGGTTGTGTTGCAGCCAGTGGCATTGGCAATTTACCCAAGTGGAGGGGCAAATGAATTACACAAACAACATCCTTAATTCTACTAAATACAAATCCTGGATGTAAATGTCAAACCTGAAAAGAGGTTGGCTTCTACAACAGGATGATGATCCATTAACATCTCAAAATCCCTCACTTACTACCTGACAAAAACACAAACTTGAATGGCCCAATCACCTAAATATTAGGCCAAAACTTGTGGTGATTTTAGAGAATTCCATCTATTCTAAGCTGTTGACGGTATTATCACCTCTTCAGCAACAACCATCCTGCAGACAGACCCTGCATGGCCTGCAATAAAGCTGCTCCCTGGAGAGCTGCCTGGGATAACTGAAAAAAAATCAATGTAATTATAAAAAAGATAAGCATTCACAATGACAAGCCATGAAATAAGCATTCCTGTGAGTAGTTCTGCTAGACAAAAAGACTACAGTGCAGTTATGCAAGACTCAAGTGAGGTACCAAGAGGGGTTAAAAATGAAAAGCTCGATGAGAAGCATGAATCTAGGTATCTGGAGCATGCTGCTCTACTTCCTAGCTTACATCCTCTGAAGGTAGGAAAGAGAGTCAAGAGGAGCTTCGTAAGGTGATCCATTTCTGCAAAGTTTCTAAACAAACTACCTAAATTATGCCACTGTTATTGCTATCCCACTTCACGGGGCGTAGACACATGCAGTTAAAAACTTGATGAGCAATAATGTTTTATTAATGAGACAAAACATGCCTAATTCCACTCCTATTGCCACAGGCTAACACTCACACCACACCAAATGTGAAACACTGACAAAGCCTGCAGCAGTGAGACACCTCCAAACCCCTTGACAGTTACCATCATCAGCAGCTATCAGACCTTTAGAGCTGCTTCTAGCTTGGAGAAACTGGGGCTCCAACTGTGGAGCATTTAAAGAGGAAGCGTTTCTCAACGTTATTCCAACGTGCACGTTATTTACATATGAATACGATATGACGTCACAACATTCTGTCAATCCCATTTGACAGTAGAGAACCTGAGTCGAGAAGAAAGGAAGCCTGAACTCAACATTTGAATTACACTATTAGATCTAAACAGTTGATCATCAAACCAGATGAGTGCTGTGGACTGATGAAGAACCCTTTAATCACAAAAGTACATTTAGACAAACAATTCATGAAAAGAACACTTTGCCAACTGTGAAGCATGGGCTTTGAGGTTGTGTTGCAGCCAGTGGCATTGGCAATTTTGCCCAAGTGGAGGGACAAATGAATTCCACAAACAAAATCGTACTACGAATTCTACTAGCAAATCCATTCTGTCTTACAGTTTACTAACATTTGACAAAAAATATGTTTAGATTTGAATGGCAGTAATGTGCAGCTCTTCAGTGATACAATTATCAAAAACATTATATCCCCCCAAAGTAGCCGCTGCCTTTTCCAGTGGTGCAGCTTTAGGTGTCGAAAGGTTTGTGCTAGTGGTCTGGGTGTATGTACATTTTGAAGGCACAAATATGATGGGTCAAGACTGTTGGGGAACATTTTGGGGTTTTGAAATTGTTCCATTTTACAGCTCTGCTTTGGTTATGCCAAATTTCCTTTTAAAGGAGGACACTACAGTGTTTGAGGTTCACAGGATGCTATTTTAATTGCCATTATTCTGTCCTGGTACCAAAGTGGTGCAAAGAACCTCCCCTGGGTGTCCAAATGGCATAGTCACTTGCTGTTTACTCAAACGCAGACTGAGGCCTCTCCTATTCCAAGAGTTTTCTGTGTAGTGTATGTTGAATATTATGGTTTCCATACTGACTTTTGTATTTAGTAGTATCTAAGCTTAGATGTATCTTTTGGACTCTATACCTGATTCAAACGAGCTAAGGATATCTTCTGAGTGAACAGTGAAGCACTTCTGTAAGTAGAGTGTCTGTTAAATGCCTTAAATCTAAATGTAAATAATTAAACTATAGGCGAGTTATAGATTCCATTCTATGGCACTATCAAACTAGAACCATGAGAGAGTAATGTATCTAAAAATGCATCGTAAAATAATCACTAAATACTAAAACAAGGTTCTTCAATATTAGTCCTGATGGGCTGGTGTACTGAACAGCTGATGCATAATGTTAATTCTCTATCAGCAAACTAAAAATGTCATGTCTCCTTTCAGGAGAACTGTACAGAGTTGTCCAATAAAAAATGCTCTTGCTCATTAAAGCAACATTATGTAGCATTTTTAATCTAAAATAACAGCTTTAATTTCATTGTGATGTTCCACTGACCTGTAATAGGGAGAGTAGCATTCATGTACATTTGGAAAAGTGGGCAGGAAAATATTTGTCCACATGCTTCTTTCTGTGATGGTGCTGTATCTCTCAAATGTCCAGAAATGCATGTGTTCAAAGTGAAAATTCTACTTCCCAACTGTAGGGGGAGCCCAGCAGCAATAAATACCAATTTTTGCATACTGCTGCTTTAGCACTGGACTCTATGACTCTGTAATGTGGCGTATTACCGCACAATGAATTTGCCACCCCTGCTCTAGATTATCTTAAAAAATTTCTAATGGTTTAATCCCGAGTGTAAACGTCGTCACAGTAGTGCCCAGTCAGTAAAGGACCATGTTCAGCAACAGCCAGCTTCAGCCACGCCTTAGAAGATAACTGTATGGGCTAGCCTACAGGGCAAGATGGTAAGCAAAACAAGGATGAAGGACACACCAAGTATGCAAACAGATGGCACCTGGGGGCAATGGGATAGATTATATAATGCAGTCATAGCTATATAAAGTCATACCTCACACATGAAAGATTAGCAGGAGTGTATTTTGTGAGTCAGCCTATCATCTGTTTAGCACCATTTTTCCGAGAGTTAAGATTCTAGAGTTAAGGTTAAGTGAATATACCTGGCATAAATCTGGCTAGTGTAGTGTGTCTGCAGAAGAGAGTCTTGCGTTCGGTGGTCATTTGACAAGACTCATGCTAGAGATGGATGAAATGTCTTCTTTCCAGTTGAAAGAAGGGCCTCCGAGATTGGTAAGATGGAGGCCGCAGAGCTGAACGCAGTTATCATTTCCAAATGGATCCAGAACAGATCCAGTGATGAACTGGGAAAAGAAAGCAGCGTACTTAAATATGCATGCATACTTAAATCAAATGCAAACAATGACAGCTGCAACTGGAGACTCCATCTCACGGAGCACTTTGGTTTAACACAAAAGCCTGAGAGATAAAAAGGAAACGTTTGCTCATTATTGGTAATTATTTCATGCTGTAACTAAAAGCCACCATTAGAACTGCTTGTTCTGCAGTGAGCGTGCAGGACTGGCGGAGTGCATGCTTTGTGATAAGCACAGCGTTCACAAAAGCACAAGCAGTCTCTAATGAAGGCTTGATGTAGTGAGTAGTTCTGCTAGTTACTGTCTGGCCATAGATGCTTCATATCGCACAAATTGGTTTATTTCTTGGTCCTCCTACTTGCTTTAGAGTTCCTCTTTTCAGTGTACACTGATGCCGCATTTTTTTTTATAACAACAAAAAAATGCTGCAAAATGTCTTCAAAACTGTCTCATTAATTAGTGACCTAATGTCCTAAGCTAGGGAATTTTAAATAGATTTTTTATACCATCACTTCTCAGACAGAACAAACCTTGATCTCAAAGAAGAGAGATAAAAAGGGCTGAGGAAATAGTACAGAATAGCCAAATAGGCCCTACTTATCTAAGGCAGCGCCTGTAGACTAAGGTATCTTTCTCATCCCAAAAACTAGATATCTGGTTGGCTTCAGAAAATCTGGTCTTCATTACTAGCTTTGAAATGAAGCAACCATTTGACTGACTGATCAAGCTCATTTTTTTGTGATTTATAGAGGCAGGTGTTGGTTAAAACAGGCAAAAGTGCTGGCAGTGGCTAGCAAGAAATTCTGTGCGGCCTTCAAATACAAATAACTACAAATAACTTGATGCCTTAATGTTGTGATCTTCAAAACTACTGCTTCAAAAGCTGCAGCTGTCAGCAGAGTAGGCAACTGTTTGATGCTGATGGCTAACATGTAGCTTGATCAACACTTCAGACTGTTATCAGTAGAATTGGGTAATAAGATGCAACATAACTAATGCTAGTCAGATTTATTGTTTTTATCATAAACTACATGGCAAGAAACCACAAGTTGTTCTTCTGAGCATATCATGAATATTATCAGTACTTCTGGAAGACTGACCAACTGCCCTACTGGTTCTTTTCTGTACATTCCAACATTCCCTATGTGGACAAACATATTGGGACACCTACAAAAGCTCATTTACAGGGGCTTTTATGACATCCTATTCTAAATCTATATAATTTATAATTTGGCAATAATTTGGCATTAGTCTCCCAAAACATCCCTGAGGTTTTGTGGTTCCTAAACACTTCCACTTTTCAATAATACCACACACAGTTGATCATGGAATATCTAGGAAGAAAGAAATTTCACAAACTGACTTGTTACAATGGTGGCACCCTATTACAATGCCATGCAAGAATTCAGTGAGCAATTTAGAATGACCCATTCTTTCACAAAGGTTTGTAAAGGCAGACTGGCTAGTTGAAATTCATTAAAATTCAATGATTAAGAAATGTGTCTCAATACTTTTGTCCATATAGTGTATGTCTGTATTGTGAAAATATTGCCAAGTATTGTGATATTATATATCTGCTGTATTGCTTAACTCTTCCCAGCACTGCACTTGTATTTGTGCATTTGCAAGCAAGCAGCATGCATCCAAATGAGTCAGCCTATCATCTATTTACCACTATTTTTCCGAGAGTTAAGGTTCTTGAGTTCAGGTTAAGTGAATATACCTGGCATAAATCTGACTGTGTTACTTAGTATGTCTGCAAAATAGAGTTATGCATTTGGTGGCCATTTGAAAAGACCCTAGATGCTAGTGATGGCCTCTGAGATTGGTAGGACAGGGGCCGCAGTTATAATTTCCAAACAGATCCAGTGATGAACTGGGAAAAAAAGCGGCGTACTTAAATATGCACGCATACTTAAATCAAATGCAAACGATGACAGCTGCAACTGGAGACTCCATCCCATGGAGATGGAGCTATAGAAAGCCTTCATATAAATCTTGCTACCTGGACCCCTTGCAAGTCACTGCTACATCCTTGCATTTACCCATTTGGTGTGTCTTTTTCTGCTGTTCAAACTTCAAATCAATCACTGTGTGGCTAACAATGTGAAGTCCATTCACAGTAAGTGCACCCAACAATAAAGGAAGTACTGTACTCCTTTAATAATACAGATTTGAACTGGAAAACTATAAAGAACAATAAATGCTAAAACAATCCACACACTGAAACATTTTACAATACAATGTTCACAAATAGCTACTCTGTGAAGCATTTGGGATTATGTATTTGAATAAACAACATTATGATGCGATTTAACCTTAAGGCCATAGCTTCAAAATTATGCTGATGCTCTACAGACAGGAGGACAGCTTCTCTGTTAGTGTAAAAGTATGTAATATTACTCTACACCACCAGTCCACATGCTTTTTCACTTTTGATGCCGGTTCTATATCTCTATAAAAACCCACTTGACTTGACTCTCAGCTGAGCAGTCAAATACACGTGTCCTATGAAGGCTGCTCAAAGCTCTTTTGCATTTACTGTGGGCAAGTAAAAGTGAAATACACTCCACACCTGTGTGGGGAGCCCAAGAGCAAAAAAATAAATAAAAAAAATCTCACATAATGCTGCTATAAAGATGGCAAAGTTCTAAATGTATTTATTGGCAGCGAGACATTCAGTTTTATTCAGTTACATTCAACAAGGTTAACAATGTCAATAATCTCCAAACTCTAATGGACATCTGATACAGTATTCTTAATAAATCTCAATAAATCTATGGTCACAGTGCTAGTAAAATAAAAAACCCTTTCTTCCCTACAGAATAATTGCATATATGCTCAGTATGTCCACTCCAGCCCATCCAATTGGTTTTTAAAAGCTTTGCATGGGGTCCTAAATATGTACAGCTTCACGCTGTGTAATTCTAAGCTATGTTTAGCTGCAGGTACAGCCTTTAGGTAGGCCTGCAGGTACAGCCTTTTAATGTCCCTTCCCATGTAGATTCCAGTTCTGAAATATACATTTTTATTGCTTTAAAATTATCATCTAAAAGTACTACTTGACACATTCAAGTCTCTTTGAGCAAACTGTACTACCCTACAGGAAGCAATGTAGGACAGAGATGGTTGTTGAAGAGTATGAGGTAATCACCCTCGCTAAACATTGAAGGCTCTGATGTGGAGATAGTTAAGAGCACCAAGATCCTTGGCTTTCACATTGCGTAAAACCTCACTTAGTCCATCAACACCAAGACCAACAGACAAGAAAGCTCAGCAGTGTCTATATCTCCTAGAGACTGAGGGCCACCTTTCCACCTTTCATCATTTTCGCCATCTTCTACAGAGAGACTGTAGAGATCACCCTGGGCAGCTGCATCAATGTCTTGTAGGAAACTGTGACAGCGTAGACCACAAACACCTACAGCAGATAGTTAGGACAGCTGAGAAGATCATTGTGGGATCACTGAGAAGATCATTACCCTCCACCAACGAACTTTACACCCGATCAGATAAGGGCAAAACCCGTGTGAACACCGGTAAGGCCTTTGGGCAGTGGAGAGACCTCTGAACGTTGAAAGGCACTGAAAGGATAAGGATGCTGACTTATTTTAGCTGTTTTATAGAAATAGGGCAATACTGTTTGTCCCGTTTGCAAATGTTTGTAGTTTTATTTTGCAGCAGAAACTGTAGCTACAGTTTGCTAATGCTAACCAAGCTAAAGCTAAATACTTGTCATGATGTCTTTCTCTAAAATGAAATCATGGAATTTGATCGTACAACATTTGTGAATGGTTTTATGGCCATGAAGATCTAAAAAAATGATGTTTGCTAGCACAGTGTGGAGATGATGTGCTTTCACCGAAGTAGCGATGCTGGACGAGGCTGCTAGCTGGTATGCTTTCACTGAGGCAGCTAGCTAGTTACCTTCCCTGCTAGCTTAGCTGTTATAAACCTATGGGCCTCTCATAAGTCACTGTCATTTTGTAGAAAAAATATAAAGAAATAACTCTACACTAGTTTTTATTTCACTGATGAGTTATTATGTTAGTTATTGGGGGTATTGTCCTACGTATTTATATTAATCCAGCTTTATGTTTCTGCGTACTGTGTGTGTGTGTGTATATATAAATATATATATATATATATATATATACACAGAATATGGTTGAAACAACAATAAAATCTCTTGAACTAACTAATTGTGCAAGCAGGATTTTTCAACCGTGAGTATCAAACATATGATTTTCCAGGCAATAATACGGAAAACTTACATACCCTGGCCTGTAGATGGCACCAACGTCCTATTCACTATTATCTCCCCAATCCTACTGTCTGTTGTTCAGAGGTGCTACAAGGTTAATTTAGTGAAAGTTCTAATGGAAACTGACCACTTTATAGCGTTTGAATTTGTTTTCCGCATACACACCCTACAACTGTTGAACCACAAGGACACACCATCCTCGACTGAGCCATCTTGATTTAATTAAATGAAAAAAATGGGGAGAAAAGTCAGAAGTAAGTGATAAAGAATAAAGACAGAAAAAACAGAACGTATGTAAGCCATTTTCTGTACATGTGGCAGCATTAGGCAGAAAGTGGACTGTGGGTAACCACTCCGTACGTAGGTTCGCAGCACCTGACAGACACTTCAAATCTGTCGAGGGATAGCATCATGTGCACATCTACATAAGAAAATGAGGTAGCAAAACATGAAATCTAGACAGTTTTGTGTTTTCTATGGCTACATAATATACACAGCACGATGACATGTTGGCTGAGCAGGATTTCTGTCTGAGAGACTGTGTGTTTGTTAATTAATTAAACGTGGGTACATGTGGCTACTTATAGTATATATATATATATATATATGTGTGTGTGTGTGTGTGTGTGTGTGTGTAGGAAAAACACTACGAAATCAGGGTTAAAGAGCACCGCTCTAATAAATGGAAGAAAACACATCACATCAACAACTTAATAAGACACATTTCCAGGCTCAATTTTGTAAATTATGATTAAAGAAATACGAAGCCTTAAGTTTTTGTTTTCAGATAAACCTTACAAAAAAGGAAATATGACTTATAGTGTAAATGTAAGTTAAATTTTATTTGCAGTAGGGGTGGGCAATATGACAATATGTTTACAAAATAGTAATACATTTTATTGAAACCGTGATACAAGCGAGCAATAATGGATATCATCAGTGCTTGGAGAACACTAACCAATCACACATTTTATTACAGAGAGTGCAGCAAATCACTGTACTCAGTTTGGGAGAGTATCTGAATAGTAGTTTTTAAGAATCTGCCACCACTGATGCATTTTGTCTGCATGTCAAAATATCACAATGATATAAATATCATGTCTCGTGAAATTAATAAATATCATTATACCATAATAAAATATTTTAACTATATTGCCCACATCGTTATTGCTGTCTGATGCCTGGTTAGTTGTACCTCTAACGTTAAGCTTGTCAGTGTGTTATGCTGAACTACAAGTAATTCATTAATATTTCAAATATTTAATGTCCAATTCAGCATGTTCTTCCATGGGCCCAATTCCAAAACCGGGTATTAGAATGGTACCTCATAATATTAATGATAATAATGACAAATCACATGGCTTTACTCACTCTACAGTAAAGACTGGGCATCTCAGGGAGGCGAGCTTCTATTGCTTCTAAGACAGAAAGCAACCAAAGCAATATCAAAATGCATAACTCACTGCTGCACAGTTCTGCAAATCAGTGTGATCAAGTATCAAGTGTCCTCAGCAACACATCAGCAGCAATCCTGACCCAAATATGTAAAACATAGCACAGCGTAACAGACGTAACAGCAAAGCGCCACTTTGCCCACTTTACACAGTACACACCTTGCAGAAGCACTGCACTCAGTACAGTACAGAACACTCACCTACAGCAATTCATCACTCCAGTATCTCCAGTAATCCCAGACCCCGAAACTTCACAGCTTAGTGCAGGAAACACAGTACACACCCCCTCCGAGTTGCTCCACACAGTACAGTAAAGGGGTAAGCTGAGGCAGTGAGCGAACGGGCTGGGGAAACTGTACGTACAATCGCTGCCAGTAGCAACATTTGGAAGCGCATGAAAATTAAATAAATAAAAACTGCCAACAAGAGCTTAGAGCTGGATAAAGAGTGGGGAGGGGAATGTGTGATTTCTTATGATGTGATAATAAACTATGAGTACGGTGGAGGGGGTGGTCAGGGAGGAAAAAGGGAAGGAGAGGGCGAGAGAGATACTGAGAGAGAGAGAGAATATCGGCATTACATCGTGCAGGAGCAGCATTCTCATGTGAAGGATTTTAAACATGCAGGCCAGCACAAGATATGCGTTTTTGTGATGCTCTCAGTAGACGTACTTGCTTGACAAAGGTGAGCTTCGTTCCCGAGCTTGAAAACAGATTTTACATTTGACCCAGCGTACCAAACTTGCACAGTAAGTGGTTGAAGTGGTTGAAGGTTAATACCAAGGACAAATTTTGTTCTGGACAATACCAAAGACAAATGTCTTCCTGGACAATACCAAAGACAAATGTCGTCCTGGACAATGCCAAAGACAAATGTCTTCCTGGATAATACTAAAAACAAATGTCGTCCTAGACGATATCAAAAAACATTTTAGTCCAAGATAATGTCAAAAACAAATGTCTTCCTGGACGCTACCAAAGACTAATGTCGTACTGGGTGATACCAAAGTCTAATATTGCCCTGGACAATACCAAAGAAAAATTCTGTCTTGGACATTTCCAAAGACAAATGATTTCCTAGACAAAGCCAAAGACAAATGTTTGTCTTACATGATTGCAAAGACCAACTTCATCCTGGAGAATACCAAAGACTATCAAAGTTAACCTTGATGATAACAAAGAGAAATGTCATCCTGGATAATGCAAAAGACAAATGTTTGTTCTGAATGATACCAAAAACACGTCACCCGGACAATACCAAAGACAATTGTTTTCTTCTTCTCCTGTAAATATACTCTGATGATACACAGACACATGTTGCTGTCACAGTGTTATGTCAGTGACATTCACACATCCTTTAACAAGCATTACATTCATTCATTTCATTGACAAGATTTTCACACTTGTCCCTAATACTTTTGCATGCACTGAAAAATTGATTTTGGGCTTGTTTAAAGAAGGCTTATTATTGCTGGTTTGCTTTCACAGACAAGAATTTCATCCACAACTCCATATTTCACTTTTCTGCCCACAGCCATAGCTTCACCCATTTCCTCCTTTAAAGTTTTTCCCTTAGACAGAAACACTCAACCGGGTTAAAACAATTCACTTTAAGGCTGATGAAAGATTGAGCAATTAACATGAAGGGGAAGAGACATATCCTATGGATTAGTGCAGAAAGCACAAATGTGAGGGTGGGAAATGATGCCTGTGCAAAAGGGCTTTGTTGTGGGCTGAATTCGGTGCTGAGGACAAAGAAATGTGATACTCCCAAGGGCTTTCCAATGTTCGTTGGCATCTGAAAGCAAACGAAATATGCAACATACATTTCCGTGCACTTTAAAGAGACGCTTCTCCTCCTGTACTTCTGTAAGTGCCTTTCTGACAGGTCGCGTATAGAAGTGATCAAAGTTATTGGGTTTATTTTTTCCCCATAGGGATACTGTTACTCCGCTACAACCAGAGAAAACAATGAAAATGCAGAGAGAGGCTTTTGTCCCTGCAAATTGATTTCTTCCCAATTAGCAAGCACAGTGGCTGCCCTTGTTGTCAGATAGAGCCACTCAAGCCTATAATAATACAGTTAGCGAAGGCCCACTTTCACTTGCTGAGCATGACTATTCCATTAATTTGATGAAAACAGCCTCTGTGTAATTGCGGAGAGAGTGAAGTGTCATTATCCTGTAGGGCCGCAGAAAACAGACTGTCTAGGATTGAATAAATGGGAACAACGTGATTGCTTGGTAACAATATCGTGGTCTTAGAGTGTGCTAGGTACACTGTAGAATGCTTTCTACTATCGCGAACCGATACACAACAGAAAATAGATAGAAATAAAGCAGCTTCACTGGAGCGTGCAGGCATTCGGCTACATTTATGCGATTGTACCTCCAACAGTGAATACCAGATCAGACAAGACGGTAGACGTCGCTGCCAACAAAACAAACCTCTTTGTCTTCCCTGAACAAAACTCCAAAACAGAATCATCTCCTCAAAGAGCTGCCGATCCAAATAGCAGGAGTCCTAGCAGCACAGCGAGAGATGCAAGGGTATCAAGCTTCCATCTCATCAAATCTTTCTGCAGCTGCTGCCATCGGACTTGGCACGGCACCTAATGCTCTAAAATATTTATAGACTGGCCTGATTATGACAAGGCTGTTGATGGCTTCTGTCGCCATATATGAGCTAAGTGTTTTGTTCACTATCAAAAAATGCCATTTTTGTCTTCTTTGGGCATTCATATGCTTGTGCTGGTTAAGATTACAGATCCAGTATTATGAGGTAATTGGAGAGGGTTTGTCAGTTTTTTTTGGCAGATGTGGGTTTGAGCAAAAGTTAAAAAGAAAGTAAGAAACTTTCCACAGTTTTCATACATGTATTGTTAGAGAAACACACCTTACTATCAGCCTAAACACTTAATTAGGCATAGATACCAACCAGTGTTTACACTGACCTCCTCTTCTTTTAATCTGAGCTTATTATGTGGTGCTGAAAAAGCCATGAGTCCTTCTGACTGGTACCTGATGCTGTCAATCAGCTGCTGATGCTCCTCAGTGAGAAGTACCTCAGGCAGGGTGGAGGCCAACCCCTCCACGTCCCTCTCTGAAGCGTACTGCTTCAGCAGGTCAAACAGCCTCTCCTTTACCACTGGCTCCTCTCCTAAAATCTCCTCAACCTAAGAAGACAAAGAGGAGAACATGCAATGGAATCTGCAAAGACAATCAACACGCTTTATTCTCTTCACAAATACAGCCTTCAAGAGGTTCTCTAACATATATTTAAAATATTTGTTAGATAACCTCTTGAAGGCTGTATTAATTTATCATAATACCATAGTGTGTGGTCAGTGTGGAACAGCTGCACTGTATGTTAGCCATACCTCATAACTACATAACTTAAACATAAGTTTTGCTAGGATGGACCATGCCCATGGAGCTGGAAGAGGGAGGCGAACCTCGGGGCAGCTTTGAGATAGGCGCATGAAACCAAGCCCCCCCCATAGCTGAGGTGAGCAACGGAAAGGAGGGGGTGGTGGTGGGATCTAAGTTGTTTATCCAGGAGGTGGGAAGAGATTGAAGGGTTTATTTAGGACTGAGAAGGAGGAGCTGGGACATGACCCATCTCCCAACATTTAGTATACCTGACCACATCATCTGTCAAACATGGTGGAGGCACTGTTACGGCATGGGCTGATATGGTTGCCAGTAGAACTGGATCACTGATGTTTATTGATGTTGTGGCTGCTGATAGCAGTAACTGGAAGAATTCTGAAGATTCAGTCAAATGTTGCAAAACTGATAGGACAGCGCTGCATGGTTCAGATATATTTAGATAGATAAGACTCAAAACATATAGCAAAAGCATATCCCAAAATTGATTTATGAATGTAAAAAGGGGGAATGCAATTATTATTATTATGACTGAATTATAATTGCATTCCACTGATTTTTTGTCCTGCATAATTCATAAGAACATCACATTTCCTTTCGTTAAGATGCTTCCGGATTGCTTTTGCTACATGTTTGAGTCTCATCTATCTGAATATCTGAACTATGAAGAGCTGTCCTGTCAGTTCTTCCTGTGGCCTTGACATAATAATAATAATAATAATAATAATAATAATAATTATTATTATTATTATTATTATTATTATTGTTATTATTATTAAGCTGTGAACTTTTTTTTTACTGAAGACAGCATTTAAGGTTCCTTTAAAATCATACCAAATTGTTGTTTTGTTAAACTCCTAAAATTAAAGTTGAAAGTCCAAAAAGTCTAAAATTGTGTCACTGTCCAAATATTTATGGACCTGACCGTACACTGATTTTACGAAAACTGAAAACTATTTCAAACAATGTATCAGGCATCAGCCATTACATTCATAAACTTTGTATAATCACGTTCTCTGAAGTAGCTTTCAGAGACAGTGAACTTTTCAGATGCCTGGTTCCTAGCTCTGTCAAGAGCCAAGAACAGATGTCTCCAGTTGCAGAAACAGTAAAGTGTTGTAGTCAGGGTTTCAGCTTTCTGAGTGAGGGACCATCTTTACCCATCCTATTCATTATGTACGATTACTATATACGACTGATATTGCATTAAAGACATATGATGCTGTACTATTATCTGAGTTGCCTTGTAATTAAAAAAATAATAACCAATGGCAATAGCTCCCTCAACATATGGCTGACCTTCTTGTTGAACTCCAGGGCCTTGTGTTTGCGATCCTGCCGGACCATGTCCCCACTGTGGTAAGTCTCCTTCATGCTGCTGCTGATGCGCTTCTGCCAGCGGTTCATTCTTAGCACTCCCAGGCGCAGTGTTCGCCCCTGTGATGCTTTGATCATGGCTGCCGCCGTCTCATGCTGCTTCACCGGAATCCCATTCACCTCCATCACGTAGTCCCCCGCCCGTAGACCACTGCGGCCCGCAGGTGAGTTGACCATACAGTCCTCCACCAGCAGGGGGGAGTCTCCAACAATGGTGAAGCCAAAACGACCATCAGGCCCTGGGGAAATGTCCAGCTGTGGGGGTCAAATGAAAGTGCAAATGCAACATTGTCCAAGGATAGAAGACCATTTCAGAAGCTGTTGTATCTGTTCAACTTAAGAAAGCAGAGAGTTTAATCTAAAAGATAGTATCAAGAAGAATGCACTTTCTGTAACTGAATTGCATAAAATGGCATAATGACATGAGTTTATTTAAGAGTTTATTTGCCCTGGCAGTTTTTCCTGTTAATTAGACTGCCTGGGCAGCATATTGCGCTAGTGCTAACTTGACAGTAGTATCTCATATGTCATTTTAGGTTCTTACACTAGGCCAGGGCTGTCTGTCACCGCTGTCAGAGGCCTCCCATTTATGGCAGGCAGTGTCTTGGAGGTTCTTGGGTTGTTGGCTACACCTCCTAATAACTTACATTTGTACATACCTACAGTTGATTGAACTGATAATCTTGGAACTGTTTAGAAATGGTGTTCCAGATTTATTTAAAACTACGATAATCATTCTAGTTCTACTCTGAGCACCTTGGACTTCCAAACTGAGTGTTGGTCAATCCAATGTGTGCTGTCAAAGAAACTTTTTCGGTTCTTGCACTAGGCCAGGGCTGCCTAAATTGTGGACTGTGGGTCAAAGCTGGGCCGTGGGGTCTTTAATTTGGCCCGTCAGAAAGTTACCACAACCACATCGCACACATCACAATGAGGGAACATATTTTTACACTATATAAATGACTGAATTCTTATTGGATTGTGTCTTTACAGTATTTTATTTACACTCTAGTAATGTTATTAAACTCATAACTATATAGATACTATTTTTAAACTACTGAATATTGTATTGTATATTTTTATATTTTTGCATTTGTCATTCCTGATTTATGTGATTGCATGTGTCTTGGCCATTGCTATTGTCCATATTTGTCATTGCTGGGACAACAGTTGAAACGTACATTTACAGAACTGTTTAATTCATGTGCATTGGCCTTGTAAATGTAGTCTTCTTAACCCCTTAAAAAGCCTATGGCAAAGAATAACCCCACCAATTTCTACAGTTGTAGTTACTGTAGTTACTGAGTAAAACACCTTAGTGTGCAATAGGCCTTGCAATGTTAAGTGGTTAAAGCTATAAGATGTAAACTGAACTGCATTAAGATTTTTTTTATGATTATTAATACTTCTTCATATGTAGAGTGAATAAACATCATTCTGATTCTGGTCCTGATCTTGCCATCACAACACAATACATAATGAATGAAATAAAGACCTGTTCAATGCGGGACACCACTCCAATGCTAGGCGGTACAGTTTTGAGGGTTTGGGCCAGGGCAATAAGAGCTTTGGTGCTGAGGGAAGAAACATTCTGCCCATCAATCTCAAGCACTTGGTCGCCAGGTTGGAGTCCTGCCATATAGGCACTGCTTCCCTCCACCACAGAGAGGATGTAGCTGGGTCCATCTCCTCCCAGCTTGAAGCCAAACTCTTCAGGCCAGCCCTGGTTAGTTGTTGGAAGAGCCAGCTCTGGACATAGCCATGAAGAGAAACATCACTTACAATACAACTGACCTGGATATATGGTATAGTGAATGAAAGGACATTTTAACGGAAACAAACAATCAGTTTAGACACTTAGAGTTATCAGTTTATTAGGTACACTGATAAAAGGTGGTTTTTTTTTTTTAATCAGAAACACCTAATAACTAAAGTGCACTTTGTAATGTGTACAGTTATTGGCTGTAGCTCATCTATTTAAGCACAATTTACTGGTCTCTGTCAACAGAAAAGGAGCTCCCATAGGACCATCACTGACCAACACAGCAGCACCACTGACATGGTAGTGAGCATGGGGCTGGTATGAGTGTGTCATGCACAACATCTAAACGCCACTTCTAGGTTGACAACATTCCACCAGAAATATCTAGCAAAAAAATGGTCAAGTGGTCAGAAACTGACCACTCATTAAGAGGATGACTATCATAAATTGTGCATGGAAAAAGATAGAACTACTGTTCGCGACCCACAAAGTGGCCAGTAAGTGTACACAGCATTTAAAAACACATCTGGTGGACTACAATCAGATGTACATATACAAAGAGTATCTCACTGTTGTCCAATGAAAAACATGTATCTCCATTTTCATTTTAGTTTTCTTCATCATTTTAACCCTGTAGCTGCTCTGTACACTGTGTGAATAATTCTGGATGAATGGGCCAATAATAAAGGCCCCAAGATTACTTTTTACATTGACTTCCATTGAAAGTGAAGCATTTTTTTCCCTCTCCTGTAAGGTCATTTTGGAGATGTTTGGACATGTTTTTTTAATGGACAGTGACAATCTACAGTTGTGGTCAGAAGTTTACATATGCTCATCGTAGACCTATCACGGCAACATTGGCCTTTTAATTATTTCAGTGACAACAATCATCTTTAATACAAAAAAAAAAAAAAAAAAAACATACAAAAGAATTTGCTGCTCAAGTTTCAACTTTTTGGGAGGTGTTCTGAAATCAGCTGAATCAGCACAGTCAGGGTTAAACATCCACACAGCACTCTTCAACATGCTGTACCTCTCTTCTTGTAGAATTCCATTAGATTTGTCAGAGTTCAATTCATTTTGATGGTTTCTGGACACAGTCCACATATTGAAGGCCAAGACTTTGGGAACGCCTTCCAAAAGCTTAATGTTAGCCTGCTTTATCGATCCACTGTCTGATGGTCTGAGGTTACGCTGAACATTTTTCAGATTTTTTCATCATACCATCCACTTTGTGCAATGTACCAATTCCACTAACATCACCATGCTTAACAGATGGTATGATATTCCTGGGGTTAAATGCCTCACCTTTACTCCTCCAAACAACTTTGCCTAATCTGACCATGAAACGTTCCTCTAGAAGACCTTTTTTTATTAATGTGGTGAGTGTTTAAGTTTTTTGTTTTCGATTTTGGAGAGGTCACTGTCACTGTCTACTGATGCCTCACATGCCTTCCAATTATGACAGGCTGTATCTTGGAGGTTCTTGAGTTGTTCCTGACCACCTGAACCAATTTCCTCTCAGCATTTGGGTCTTCTTCAAGACTTTGGCAAAGCAGCTACACCTCCCAATAACTTGCACATATGTACAGTTGATTAAACTAATTATTTTAGAACTTGAAGTTGTTTAGAAATGGTTCCAAGAGACATTCCTGGCTTATGTAAAACTATGATAATAATTTTTCAGATCTACAGCGGGCTTCTTGGACTTTCCAATTGTGTGTTGGTAAATCCAATAAGTGTTGGTTTGCGAAGTGTGGACCACCGCTTGACTGAGGTAAGGATGAGAGCCCGAGAAATTTGGGCTGGAGTTCTGGGGGGGCTTTGAGGTGAAGGGACCTGAAGCCAGACCCCCGTTGCTGGGCAGAGGATGGATAAAATTGGACCATCGGGGGAGGAGGGGTGGTGGAGGGCTGCGAATTTTCGTCACAAAAAGGAGAGGGGAGAGGAGCAGCTATACAGTGCACAGTAATGAAGAGGAGGAGTTGGGGCGTGTTCCTTCTCCCAAACATTTAGTTATTACATAACTCCATCACAGAGAAACCTCAAGTCCAAGTTTCTTTTTTTTTGTGGGCACAAAGAGGCACCTAGCTGTAGTCAATCATGATCATGAAGATTTGCCTAGGCACGTTAAACCTTCAGCATTAATAATCTAAGTAGTTTGTATATTTTTTTTTTGTGTTGATTTCAAAAACTTTTCAAGGATGAACTTTAAACTTCCAACCACAACTGTATGTTATAAGGTACCTAATAAACTGGAAGGGGTGGATTTAAATATAGTGGATGAAAGTTTTTTTTTAACATATCAGATATTGAACAATGCAGATAATATAAAAAGCATAGCATTTCATGAGGAAATTGCCCTGAATTGCCCTAAAGCCCCTAAATGACTATTTGTACAGGACTAGTTTCCACATACCAATGTTTAAGGGAAAGTCCCTGAGCACTTGAGGGTTTGGGTCTGAGGAGAAAAAAAAAGCAAACGTAATATATTGAAAAAAAAAACTCCATTATCCAAACTCAACACAAACATCACTTATCAAATATCAAGTACCATCATAACAAGCTATTTCTCTATCAAACATTAATGCGATACTTTCTAATACACCCGTCACTGGCGTTGCCCAGGTTCAACAAGTGAAAGGGGTCATAAGTCTATGTTCTTTATTGAACTTCAAGTCTACAGCAGAATTCCAATTCAGGGACCATTTATAGACCCATTTTCTTTGGCTGTGTCTCTAAAGCTCCAAAGAGCCCTTGGCCTCATTTCAGCACTGCAGTCACTCTCTGCCTGGTCGTTTCAGAGAGTTATCCTGCAACCCGCATCCTAAATCATCATCTAAATCATCGTAATTGACCATTTTCATATGAATACACAGTCTCAAGGGACAAAAGTACAGTTGCTTTTTCACCACAGATGTAAAGTACAAATGCTTTTTTTTCTGGTGTTTTCAGCGTGACTTAATTAGAAAACTAAGCAGAAAAGCACACAAACAGCAACTGAAGAACTTAACCCGTATACATAACAGCTTATTTTCTGTGCTTAGCCCAAAATATGTTTCTTAAATGTCTCCAGTGTGTATTCATGAGCCTGATATGCACAGTACAGCTAGCCAGAATAATGACCTGCAGTCTATGATAATGTAAATTTAATACTTTCAAGCCCTGAACAGGCCAAAAGAAAAAAGCTCCTAAGGATGATTACTATGCAAAGCAGAGACATTTATCTGGGGCAATAAAAAGGGGCTACAGATAATGTGCTGGAATAGGAGGCAAGATTTTTTATACTGGAATAAATAACAGCATAGGACAGAAATGAAATTACCGTCCCTCATAATAAGCTGAATTTAACCACACAGTTACAAGACTAGGTTACAATTTTACAACAGAACTGAAATGTACTGTCGACCACAACCACTAAAATTAGTCCAGTACAGGGCAAAGTGCTCCGGTGATTATAAATCTCCTCAAAAATGTGCTGAACTGACTTGCTTGAATGACATCTTAAAATATGTAATTTCCACGTGAATCAAATTTCCACTATATTCGACTATTGGCAAAACTAAGAAACAGAACTGCTAAAGTAACACACAGCTTAAGCCCCTGTGTGCTGTCTCCCGTCTCTGAGCAGAGATGAACCCAAGCACAAACACAGAGAAAAGGAGAAATAACTCACAGAAGTCCTTGGAGGCGCTGCGCGAGCCCGAGCGGCTCTGGCGGAGAGAGAAGCGGCCTTTCTGGCTCTTCAGAAATCTTCTCATCATGGTTGCAGGTGTGTTAGTAAGTGGGTTTTGTATGAAGGTGCCAGTGAGGAGCCCAAGGCCTCAAGAAGATGCACGTAACAGACCACCTCCACCCCTTTCGCTTCCACCTCCACTTCAACAGGTCATTATAGCACATATAGTGCGAAGTGGCAGGGGCCAAAAGCTCTCAAAGCTCCATCAGACCTGCAGGTCCAGCCTGGATAGAGTGGCGGAGAGGAGGGAAAGTGTGCGGGAGAACACGGAGCTCTTTCCAAGCAGGGCTCTGCATCTCTGCTAAGTTTGTCCAGCCCTGGCCCTCACGCAGAGCACTGATCAGAAATCTGGGACACGCAAGCTGGGTCCCTTTAATGGTTCTTTTCGCAAGGAAAAAGGTACTGTGGAGCCCTATTTTTCTATAAATACCTCCCCCCCACCCCTCTCTCTCTCTCTCTTGCTCACTCTCTCGCTCTTCCTCGTTCTGGTGGCTTGGGCTCTCTCTGAGGGCTCGGTGCTGACCCAGAAACAGGCGCTGGCGCTCTGGTGAAGGACAGCGCTCCACTGATTCACACTAGGGGGGAGAAGAGAGAGAGAGAGAGAAAAAGAGAGAGAGACACTGCGAAACCGTATGAGGGAAGAAGGCCCGTCCTCAGGCCAAGGTCAAGCAAAGCTCATGGCTTAAACACATTTGGCTTTACACACACTACAAACGCTTCCCTACAATTATGATGATGACATCTCAGAGCACTGTCCTGCATTGTTGAGCTTGTTCTCTGTCTGGGAGTCAGGGTTTGAATTCCAGCAGTGCCATATGCCACCTGTCTTTGTGGGTGCTTGATAAATCAACCAATGAGGTTATACCTAAGGGAGGAAGACAGATATACAGTACTGGGCAGAGATTTAAGGCACCTAGGCACATTATTTAGAGTTGTGTGTCTATTGTAGAACTATTTATGTCAGCAATAGAGTGTTTTTGCTCATAAAATCTCCAGATCACATTAGGACAGATGCAAGTAAACACACATACAGTAACTGAACTGAACTAGGTGTGAATTGGATTCGCTTCCATCACCAGCTCCCCTAATCTGACATCATTAATGACTGATTTGTCAAACCAGGTGTTAAATGATATAAAATTATACATTTTACTACATTATGTATAATAATAAAATTAATGTTTTATGGCATAAAAAAAACACTTACAGATAAATGATCCTCAAATTTTCAAAGACGCCTAAAACCTTTGCACTGTGCTGTATGGTAATTCCCACCTTGCAAATACTAGGTTCAGAGAGGTGACTCTAAAGCTTGTGTTCACAGTCAGTGATGTATCTAGAACTTCCAGGAAAAAAGTGACTTTTTGAACCTCGCAAAACCTGTGTCTTTCCTAACAAATTTACTGTCATGACTGATTCCACAGTCATGTTCTGATTACGATTGCAGCTAATCAGTCAGACTCCTTTAATCAGGTTTAACCAGTAGCTGAGTTCTTTTAGTACTCTGAGTACTGCTGGAGAAAAAAATCCTAATTGGATCATTTTCCATTGGGCATCTATTTCCAACCAAAACTAGGTGAAATATTGCTGTACTACTTGCTGATATAAAACAAATATAACAAATCTATTAATTAAAAAAAAAAAATCACAGAACGTCTGGAGGGCCCTAAAGCTCCCTCACTGTTACACAGGGATGTGAAATCAAAGGCATTAGCATTGAATAATTCACTGTTTATGTCAGTAGTCGCAAGATGAAACGAGATGTGTTATGACCTAAATGACATTGTACTGCCACTACTACAGTGAGAGGCACTAGATTTCGATCAACTCCCAAACTAAATAATAACTGTCACACATATTTTCCCTTCTTCTAAGGCAGTTTAATTTCGATTGTATGCCATCTTACAAATATGCTTATGCATGGTAAGAAACCAGTATGACGATAATCACTCCTAATTAGCTTGTAATTACTAACTGTTTTAGTTTTTAATTACAAGTTATGTCAGTTTTTTGTCTAGAATTTCAGGCTTATTACCATGGCATGCCTAAGCAATAACAAACAGTAACAAACATATACCTACTTAAGAAATATTAAACGTAATACTGGTTGAATTTTATATATATATATATATATATATATATATATATATATATATATATAATTACAACTAATTACAATATATATCATTATAACTATATTAACTGTTGATTATCTGTTAAAAATAATTACAGTTTTCAAAGATGCATTTTTTTACTTCTTGGTTTTAGTTTTTATTAAACAACATAAAATCTTCACATATTCTCATATTTTTGATAATATATTTAGACGATATGATCTCATCTAATAAATGGGCCATGCAGTTGATCCAGGCAGCCCTGATGTTCAGTGCAGAAAAGACAATTAGAAATTGGAAACTGAATTTACTTTAACACGTCTTGTACTTTAGTTATTCTGTGCCACTGATTGTATTTCTGTGAGTCGACAGACTTCAGACTGATTTGTAAATAATAGTCCCTGTTCTGATTGCCTGCCCTTATCCAAAGGGCAGTCCAGTGTGAAACACCACATTTAACTTCAGCATTACTAGAAGACAACTACAACTTAGGCTATTTTTGCAGTTTACATACTTGTACTTGGACTTTTTGGGCTGAGGGCAAACCGTACATGCTGCATCAAACTCAAAACAGTGGCAAGACCATCACTGCTTTTCCATGACAAAGGTTCTGCTATACACAACGTAAATGCAGACAGCATATTAAAAAATATTATGACCAACAATACAGATATGCAGCATGAAAAAACCTTCAAGGCTGATAAGAAAGAGATACTCATTTCCCAGCAGCAATTGGCACATCAGAGCATTTCTGTGGGAGAAAGCAATGCTCTGTGTCTAATATTCTGCTTACTCTCCATTCATTCAAAGAGGTGAGTGGACAGAAATGCAGAGCAGGCCAGGCATTTATTTCCCTCAAGGCCTACCTGCCAGGAAGACTCTGGCAGTGGGGAGCTTGTTTACCCCACAGGGGTAGATGACCTTGGACATCTAATCACACTGGAGTGTCTATGGAAGAAGTGCTTATTTTGCAGAATTGCACCTCCGAATCCCCAGAGGTATGTCTATTGACAGAGGCCAGAGAGAACAGAGGTGCAATAGCTAAGTAAGCTCACTGCTGAGAAGCAGAGCCTTTAGACGAGCAACATAATTAACATTCACGTGTCTCACTGAAAGTAGCTTACTACAAAAAAAACAAGAGAGCCGGAAAAACTTTTGTTTCACCCCATGAAGTCCTATTTTTTTGTATTATTTTTTTATTATTATTACTTTTCAGCATTTACGTGAACTTACATGAATAAAAAACCCAGAAAAAACAGCACCAGAATTTAGGGATGTCTCGATCCAGTTAGTTTGCTAAATCAGAGTATCTTAATGCTGAGTATCAGCCATTACCGATCCGATCCAATCAGTTCTGTATTAAATAATACAGGCACACAGTTTACTTAGGATGAGCTGCTTAATAAACCTGTTCAGTAAAATAATTTTATTTTTAGTAGCGGTTTCTATAATGAGACATTATGGACTGACTGCTTTACTTTAGTAATGACGTTTTTTTTAATTACTATTTTATTGCGTTTAATATTTATTAATCCAGTCTGACCCTACTCCCCGACCAATCAGCTCCCAGCTCCTTTAAAACACTGCAGTCTAATCACTGTGTGTGTGTGTGTGTGCTGATACACACTCTGGACTGTTATTTGTAGTTGTTCATCTACTGATGTGAAATAACTGGTTTAAAATGAGTGAATGTGCTTTGCTTTGGGTTTTTATATGACTAGTGTTAGTGTGTGTTAGCGTTAGCATTAGCATTAGCGTTAGCATCCACCCGGTTATAAATGTGCCCTTCAGTGCTTTTCTTTAAACAAAGAACAAAGCTTTTCCCTTTTCCCTTAATGTCAACATTTCGGATATTCTGCTCTGCTTTCATGTTCCACATGTTCCAAACTGCTCCACACTGCAGACCATAAACACCTTTATTTACCTTCTGAGAGCATCCTTACTGATGCGGGCCGGAAATCATGCCCATTAATGGCGGCTTGAGGGCAGCAGATGGCGCTCTCTCTACACTGTGGTTAAGACAAAGACTTGGAACTGGATCCGGACTAAAACATGCCTGGATCTGCCCTGATTTCAGTCAATCAGTCAAAGCCACCTAATGAAAAAACATGTATCTCCATTTCTGTCCGTTTTTAGTTTTCTCCATAGTTTGAACCCCTTAATATGCTCTGTACACTGTGTAAATAATTCTAGATGAAAATAGACCAATAGTAAACTGCTTGGAATAAACTCTTATTTTACGTTGTTTTTATAGTTAAGGAATTTTTTTTTCGCCTTCTCCTGAAAAGTTCAGATTTTGGAGATACAATTTTCATTGAACAGTGAGGACATTTAGCCTGCTAAATATGAGCAAGAAGCCACATCATTGTGGTGATTTGCATCTCAAGATGTGCATTTTTTAACTCCTTACACTATAATGGATCCATTTGTGGCCTACATTTAATTTATTTTCTGTTTCATACTTACTGAATAATACGCTTAATAATTACTTGAACACTGAATTTACATTTAAGGCATTTAGCAGACGCTCTTACTCAGAGCGACTTACAAAAGTGCTTCAGTGTTCCCTCAGAAAATACCATAAGCCAGTTTGTATAGACTAGGATCCAAAGCTTGGATACTACTAAACACAAAAGCCAGTATGTAGATCACACTACTTTACATTACACGTCACCCAAGGACTCTTGGAAGAGATGAGTCTTCATCTCTTCATCAATGGTTTCACCATTTGTGTAAATTTCTGCGCACAGACAACACACAAGTGAAAAAGTAGGTTTTAGATGCCTCCAGAGCTAAATAGAACATATAAAGGCCTATCGATACAACATCAGTGAGGATATGAGGCTTACAGGAGGTTACAATTGGTTGTTACAGGTTACAACTGCTGGTTCTTCCATGTATAGGTGAACATAGAATTTTATGATATAGCCATTCCTTCATAGCCTTTCTTTAGTTAATGTATTAAATGCTAGGGGTAGGTTTATTTTCATCCAAAACAGCCCTATAATATAAAGGCACGTGAGGACCCTTAGGGTTTAGAAAGTGTGTAACTGTCCACAGTATCCTTGGCAACAGCATGTGCCGTAATGACCTGACAGGAGGAAAGCCAGAAGGGGGGAGTGTGGGGGAAGAAAATGATAGCAAGGTGAACAAAGCTGTGTGTTGTGGCCCAGATCTGCCAGGTGAGCGATTCTACAAACTCTCCATCTATCGCCTGCTGATAGCCCAGCTGTGAGCTACAAAACGCATCAATCGTAACTTGGGCAGCCTGTCTAGCACAGTTTGCTGGATAGAAATCTTAAAGACAGATAAAAAAAAGAAAAAGAAAAAAAAGAAGAAGACATACATCCAACTCATCCATCAATAGCACCTCATCTGCTACAAACACACACAGAGAGAAACACTTGACAAAGAATAAAGTTTATAGAAACATAGGAGCCAGCACACTGCAAACAATCTGTAAAATGTGAGCAGACTTTTCTGGTTGGCCTACTTGTCATGTAGTAGCACATTTGTCCTCATTGGCTGAATAGGAAGAAGTCCTTTGAGAGGAGAGCACCTTAATGTCCATGCAGCATTAGAGTCCAATTACTTTCAATGAAAGCATTTATCTAATAAATAATAAAAATACACATCTTGTAACTATGCATTTTAACACTTTTGGCAGTATTTTTCCATTTCCTAGCCATTCAGTTACGGATGTACCAATATGGGAATTGTTGGACAATATCCAATTATTTTTCATGTGAATACTTGTCATTGCAGATATAGATACATAAACATTTGTAAAATTAGGTCTACAGCCAACTGGATTTCGATTACTGAGGAATATAACCTTTAATTTTACAAAGTTACAAACGCAGTAAAATAATTAAAAGGCAGATATTTTAGCAAAGCAGGCCAGCACTGCCTAAACAATCCGTTCTTCTGAAGTACAGTAAGTACGTCATCAAATATTGGTCAAATCCATTAGCCAATACCAATCTGAATCCAATGCATTGTGTGCAAGTCTGAATTTCTAGGAGCCTTGTCCTAAAAATCAGCCATTAAAAGAACAACACACCCATAGGTCACCCTCAGAACTATGCAACAGCTAAGTTTGAAGGGAAAGTTAAATAAAAATCAGGCTCATTTGGTATCATTGTCTGCAGCTGACAAGACTCAACACAGCAATTACAAAATTAACCTAGTGCCTAGTGCAATTATCAGGTTTGCACAATTCAATAAGCCAAGACAGGCCAATTTTCCTCCTTTTAAGTGCAAATTATTTGAAATTGTCAAGACAATAAGGCATACCGGGAGAACAAACTGCTACCACAGGTAAGCTAGGAAAAACTACTTGTTCAAGCCCACTAGCAACAATGAGCAGCTCCATGGGAGACTGCATTTCCCAGAGTTCACAGAACCTAGAGTATTTTCTTCTCAGACCACCACCACCGTCTGGATTTCCATGTCGTCAGGCGACGCGATGACGTACTGCTCCTCCTGCTGCATCAACTCTACATCTTCAGCCGCAACCATGGTGACGGTGGCGTGTTGCGTCTCCATGGCATCCTCTGTAGCGGAGGTGGTAAGGATGGTGCCGTCGCCAATAGCGTTGGCCAGAGTCATGGCCACCTGCTCGGTGAGGCTCTCTGGTGTGGCGATGGTGATGGTGTCACCGCAGTCAGACACGCTGGGGCTCTCGTTGGCACCCACGTTTCGAACGATGATCTGGTGGCTTCCATGCGACTGACTCACGATTTGTTGCACCACCTTCATGATGTGGCTGTCCATCTACGAGACGACATAAGAATTGGGCTTAGTAATTGTCCCAATTAGGTACCTTAAGGAATTTAATGATCGCTTTGGATTAGCTCATTTCTCAACACAAATGGTATACTCACTTGATTATGACCATCCTGAATAATGGACACCTCCTCGTCTTGGACCGTTTCCTCAGCTGGTGTCTGGAAAGTGAGTATTTACATTAACGTCCAAAAGGAATATTCTTCCATTCAAGGTTCAGAAACAGTCATCTTTACACCATCAAAACATAGTCTACAAAAGTGTACAGACAATATAGCTATGAGAGTGAGGTGAGCTAATTGCCAGGTTTAGCAGCTGTTAGAACAAAAGAACAAAAAAACCTGTGCTGGACATCAGCTCTTAGATCCCTACCTCTGACCTACTACGAGGTCTTTATTTAAATCATAGAACCTACAGCTAATTTCCAGGCATGCCAGCATGTTTGGAAACACATTTTGCAAATAAGTGAGGACATGGGTTGAAGGAAAGTCACATGTTTAGCACCAGGTTCCAGAACTAGTTGCTGCAGTAGTTTTCCCAGATGTTCGGTTGGAGAGTTACTTGTCCTCATTAAATGGGCCACTGCTCACTGTCTCAGAACGTCCAGGGCTGTTAAAACCACTCCACTGTACACCAAGTGCAAATCTCACCGTTGTACACTATGGGTTGTCAACATGGCTCAAAAGTGAAATCTCTTTTTTCCCCTTGTCTGAAAGTAATTGAATTTTAAACACCACTGTTGAAGTTAATAAGACTTGAGACTTCTTGTCCAAGTCCTAAGCTATGACGAGGCATTCATAAATATTAAGCATTCCCAGAAACACAGAGGGAGTGTCCTTGCATGCACTTAATCATCCGATAACTGCAGAATAGCAGATTTTGTCAGTACTTCGATCAACGCGTTTACATGCACTTCAGTAACCAAGACAACAAACACTTTTTGTTTTTTTAGCACAGAGAAAATCATATACATCATATAATGAAAAATATAGTTATCTGCATCGGATTTTTAAATTAGATTTTTTTCAATCAGAGTATACCATTTACAGGACCACTTTGAAATTTCTGCAAAAATCCTAATATGATCCATCATATTTTCATTATTACATTTGACAACTATTAGATATTTGTATTGGAAAAACTGATTAAAACATTTTCTGTAAAGTCATCTAAAATGTAAATGTATGACTGGAAATCCTGCTACATTTCAGTATACTCACTCCTATAATGTACTCCTGAGTATCAGCCACCACAGAGGAAAACTCCACCAGCACAGTGTGTGGGTCCTCAGTGATGATGGTGGCTGCCACATTGTCTGTAGACTCCTGCTGCTCCTCAGAACTCAACACCTGCTCAGGCTCCTTCTGCTGCACTGCATAACAGCCACCTGAAGCAAACACACACAAACACCCACACTTATTTTCTGTGGTGGCACACTGAAGCCTACATAATTAATTTGGCACCTCTAGCATGCAGTTTTACCTTTAGATCGTAAATGGCGGTTAAGAGTTCCGTGTTCAGCGAAGCCCCGGCCACATTTGGAGCACTTGAAGGGTTTCTCACCGGTGTGGTGGCGAATGTGGCGCACTAGAGCACCCTTTTCCCGAAAACCCCGCGAGCAGTGTGGACACACATATGGTTTGTCCTCATCGTGCGTGCGCTGATGGACCTGGAGTGCATTCTGAAACGAGATCAGTGCCAAATACCACACTTTATATCCAATTATACCAGTTAGTCCCAACCCCACAATGTGATTGGGGTATGTGTCCAATAGCTCATTACTGAGTATACATTTGTG
The DNA here is from genome assembly GCF_030463535.1 of Salminus brasiliensis. NCBI lineage: Eukaryota > Metazoa > Chordata > Actinopteri > Characiformes > Bryconidae > Salminus > Salminus brasiliensis. The sequence continues at coordinate 24,294,230 of NC_132889.1, read as the reverse complement.
TGAAAACAATAGGACACCCCATTAAAAGATGGGAAAGCTAGAACACCCTGTGCCCCAATAGCTGGTATTATCCCACTTTGGCTAAAATAACCTCAATTAGACGTCTCCTATAATCATCTACCAGTCTCGGACAGCAACTTGGAAAAGTCTTAGTTTTAGCTTTAGCAGATGGTCTCACATTGTCCTCAAGTGCCCTCTGATATAATAAAAGGGTTTTAAAGGTTGTAAAGAGGTGTAGTATAACTGACACTGCAATGTTTTTTTTGCAAATAAATAAATATAAAAATAAATAATGGAATTTTCACCAGATCCAACAGGTCATTATATTAATAAATAATAATGAAGTGTATCCAAAATTGGAGTAAAATAAACTACATTGGGCAGATATAACCTGCCTCTAGAAGATCTGCCATGGGAAATGAGAACAGTGGGAATTTTCCTTGTGCATCAAGCAGCAACAATTTTGTAACAGATCATTTCATTCAATTTGCTTTTCAGGACCTTGCATACCCTGCAGTGTGACTTCTGTATATGCCCACAACAATGGCACTGGCACAACAGAACAATCCTAAAATGATATATTGTGCAGTCCTAGTTATTATGTTGAAAGCTTGAATACACCAAAAACTGAAACATTAACTTATCTTGATTAACATATGATCAAGAGACACACGGTCAGGCACTCCTTAATTTGGTTTGTTTTTGGAGGACACCATCATATTTTATAGAATTGAACTTAGAAGCTCAGGGTTGAAAATGGCTTAATCACCCAAAACTGGCAAATTTACCTAATGTGTATTATGAGCCCTAGAGAGGGCTAGTATGCCAACTCTGTAAGGCACTCAAGACAAGATTTTGGAGACTGTGAAGGCGTGGATTCAGTGCTTTGTCTTACCTTCGTCTTGTAGCTCTTGTCACAGAAATTGCAGTGGTGAGGCCGCTCACTAGAATGTGCCCGCATGTGCTCCCGCACGTGCCCGATGGCTTTGAACAGCTTGCCGCACTCGCCACACTTGTACCTGCGCTCACTCACGTGCACCTCCATGTGCTTCTTCAGCATGTAGCCGGTCAGAAACTCCTTCTGACACGTGAGACACTTAAACGGCTTATAGCCTGCCGAGAAATGAAGACATTTTTTTTGGAAACCACCAACCCTGGCCTAATTTACAACTGAGAACAATGACAAAGAGTAATGTCAGGAATATATAGAACAATTCTAACACTGAAGGACCAGACACGAAGAACGTCTGAATTCAGGCTGGAACTTACCAACATGGCCTTTTATGTGAATGCGCAGGTGAGATGATGTTCTGAAAGCTCTGTCACAGTGAGGGCATTTGTGAGTCTTTGATGGTGCTGCTTCTCCTTCCTTCTCTGAGGAGTCCTTAAAAGCAAAGAAAAAAAATAAACAAATAAAAGCACAGAAGTGACAAGTCAAATCAGACCAACCACAAAGAACCATCACAGGTGCTGCAAGTAAGGTTTCGCACTCACCACAGTCTCTTCCTCCACCTCCACACACTCCTCAGTCACCTGAATCTCTGCCAGCCTGGCCTCAGCCTCAGCAGGACTTTGCAGGACCCCTTTAGGTGATCGTGCTTCTGCCTGCACCGCTGCCTCTGTGACCTGAGTTTCCAAGGCAATACCTGAATTGATGATGGCTTGGCAGATTAAACTGTCTCCCTCGACAACATCTTCAGTTTGAGGTTGTGCCACCACCTGCCCGGTAAAAGGACGTCATCATTAAGGTAATCATGAGACTGATCACCGGTTATGACATATTATGCTGAAAACTGGCTCAAGTGCATCTCTAGTGCAGGAATGATTTTTTGTTGGACAATTACAGTTTGTTACTAGTAAGTTACTAGCCCTACAGTCTAATGTAGCGTGGGTATATACTTTTGCTGTATCATTTAAAGGTGCACGTATTTGTCACTGTACAGTGTACAGCGAAATGTGTCCTCCGCATTTAACCCATCTGGTAGTGAACACACACACACACACACACACACGTGTGTTAGGGGCAGTGAGTACACACACACCCAGAGCGGTGGGCAGCCAACTCCAGCGCCCAGGGAGCAGAGAGGGTAAAGGGCCTTACTCAAGGGCCCAACAGTGGCAGCTTGCCGAGCCCGGGAATCTAACCAGTTATCGATATCCCGGCGCTCTAACCGCTGAGCCACCACTGCCCCAAGTTTGGTTTGATAAGCAGCACCATCAAAGACTCACAAATGCCCTCACTTTAGTTTGGTTTGATAATCTGGCACAGTTGTGCCATACTTATATTAGAAAAATGATGTATACATACCAAAAACTATGAGTACTGTCACCTATGAGTAAACCAAATGTTGCCAATAAAATAAAAAAAATAAAAAATAAGCATTAAGCTTGAATTGGCATTTCTTGCTCCTGGACTCCCCCTTCAGTCAGCAAGCGTAAAAGACCCACATTTCTGAACAAGTTGAGGGATACAGAACAGCCACTTAAAGGCAGAGACTGAGGCAGACTGAGTTATGCAGCATTATGCAGTTCTTGTGACCGTTGTCCTGCAAGCTTCACCAGACTTACACAGTGCAGTTAGCAGTGTGTCAAACCCAGAGTAACAATACCTACAGTTCACACAATGCCAAATAAACAGGAGTAATTATGCTGTCTTAGAAATTTTATATACAGTTGGTAAGCGCTCTAAAAGTACAGCCCCTATCCACAACATACTCAAAAATGCCTGATCAGTGACCTTCATGGGGCAGGGGGAAAAATTAATGTCAAATGACCATAATAATTGCCTAGAGAACATGGAAACCATCATCAGACCTGGTGAACTTGTCCTAGGTCTTCCATCACCTGTATGTGAATGCCATGCTGGGCAGCCTCCACCACACTGACCATAGGCAATGGCTGCTCTTTTTGAGGGAGCACAGGCGGCTGCTGTACTTCTGCAACATAAAAGCGCACAAATTCAACACAGTTAACCCCAAGCAGCACACACTACATGGTACCTTAATTCACAATAGCATTACAAATAAGGAAGGACAACGTAAGGCAACTTTATATTAAACTGAAACAATTCTTTCTACCTGTGCGAACACCATCTTTGCTGATGAGGATCTCTTTGCATTGGCTGTAACGGATCTTCTCTGTACAGGGAGTAAGGGACTTCAGATGCCTGGTCAGCGCACCAGACTCTCTGAAGGAGAGGCCGCACTGATTGCACCGGTAAGGCCGCTCGTCTGAGAAACAAAAAGTCAGCATTAACCGCCAAGGGCCATCTCCTAAATTATTGTGAAATTCTGTTAGGACCGCACCCCCCCCCTGATCTAGATCTTGTGCAATGACAGTGTCCTTTAGGCCACATTAACAAAACGGGTTGGATCTATTCTGGACAACAGAACATTATTGGATTATTTTTTTTATTTATTTTTTTTTTTAAGATACGTTTCTAAACCTCGTTCTCTTCCACAGATCCCCTCCCCGTACCTGTGTGCCGCCGTTTGTGACGAATCAAAGAGCCCTTCGTTCTGAATGCAGTCCCACACAGCTCACACTTAAAATCCTTCCTGTCTGTGTGAGTGAATAAATGTGTCCTCAAGATATTTGTCTGCATTTGGAAATACAGAGCAGGAAAACACTTTAGAGCGAACCAGTCCACTGACCACTATGTCAAGACCTCAATCTAACATTCTAGCCCATCCTCCTAAATGGATATAAAGGTCACATACCGTTTTAAAAGTCTTCTCACAAATATGACAAATGTAGCGTCCATCTGCAGTTAGCCTCACAATAAGTTTAGTAGGATCTGAAGTCTGAAAGTCTCCATCTTCAGACTCTCCGTGGTCCTTTGCTGAACAACCTCTTTTTCTTCTGGTGGTGGTCACCACATCACTTCCCTCATCTAAGGAAAGAGGAAGGTATTTTTAGATGCACACAGTAGCCTAGCCCCTAGGCTAACAGACTACATCAAACGATTGGTTATCATAGTGAGAAAACTATTAAACCATTGGTGAGCTATTAAAAGAAGTTAGTGTCTTAAGCACTAAGCTATATATCGACCAGTCAGACCAAGTATGCGCTCTCATAGCATTTCACTAAATATATATATTTTTTTTTTTATCTATGTGTGGATAAACAAGCACCTACCTGTTCTGCATTTCTCTGCATCATCTGAAAGCTGTCCATCACTGACCTTCACCTCAGGGGCAGTATGTCCACTGGGACCATTTGACTGACATGAAACACAAACAAACCAACATAAGCAAGGCATGCCTTCTCTTCTCTTAATCTGCCATTATGATGAAAATCAAAAAAGCTTAATCTCACCTGCTGCTCATGCTGAGGGCGTTTGCAGCTCCGGCTGAGCTTGTGCTGAATGAATGTATCCAAAGTGGAAAACTCCTCTCCACATCGCCCGCATTTGTGAACATCTTCATCTGCGGAGAACAAGTTTCCAGAATTAACACATTAACACAATAAATGCACATTAAAAAAAGCCAAACTAGGGCCAAACACAGTCAAAGCTGTTAGTGGGCAAAAACACTGTCTCCTTACATTTCAGTAGGGGATTATATGAGCCTCTTTTCTCAAATGTTTACATTATGTGCACGACTTCTACAACTGGCAATGGACAATGGCACCCCAAACTACCCACCATAACAAGCCCTAGCTACAAGAGGGTCCTGATGGGTGTCCAGTTTCTTGCTTTCCCTGCTCTTACACACCTGGTTTACCTAAGCTAGCTACCTGCTATGTGGCAAGTTTAACAGCAGGAGCCATATGTGTTTAATCTTTAGCTAGCTACTAGCTAGATAAATCACCAAACTGTGTTGGCCATCAACCCACCAGGACCTGCTTACAGCTAAGACATTTAATTCATGCTATTTGGCTAACTAGCTAACTACGTTGGCTCATATCGCGTTTAAAATATGTCGATATGTCACACTGGTGCAGATGTTATTTACTTGTGTCCCTCAAAAATAAACCCGACGCCACGATTAGCATCGCTAGCTAACGTAGCCAGCCCTGGAAGTTTGCTAGCTAGCTAGTTAGCTATGTAGCATTAGCCAGTTAGCGAGCGAGCAAAGCGAGTATCGCCCGAGTGAGGTCTCGCTAATGTCCGGAGCCTTCTGCCGACCGGACAACGCAGGACAAAAAGAGAGCCGGAGCCGCGGTGTCTGAATCGGGCTCAGTTCGCTGGGTTTACCTTCGTCCCCCAGAGCGGTCTGGATGGTGATGACGCCTCCGCACTCCGTCCGCTCGCTCTCCGTTTCTGCCGTATTATTATTGTCTCCACTCATGTCGTTCGAGCTCTCCGTCTCTGTCGCAACGCTACAACACTGGAAAACATGGCGGATTTACGACCTCGTCGTCATAACAACAAAAGGGCAGGGTTGCCGGAGCGCTGTGGGCTCCAAGCCGTGTAGAGGTTACAGCATCGTTTTGATCTCGTTATTAAAAGTCTGGGATTTGGCCAGGACTTTATTTCTCAATAATTAATCATCATAAAAGCTATTAGAGGAGGATATTATCAGTTTATTACAAAAATGTGTGGTTTATAAAAAGTTATAAAAAACATTTTATTTTATTTTAACATGTAGCTAAGATTACAGTTCTCACTTGTATTCCTGGTCTTTATTTTATTGAGAGGAACATTTGTGACTATTGTGAATAATATTTAATTTCAAATGTTAATTGAAAATATAAAAAGGGGCTAGCGTTAAATTTTACATTTTCACAGGTAGATTTTCACACGTGAAAGTGATGCTCTCACACATGTGGTTTTCATTTCTGACTAGCGAACACTGAAGCTCCATATGCAAATGCAAACAAACTAACATGTTTGACTAACATCTCATTTTAGTCAGCCAGTTCTGTTCAGGTCAGTGAGATCCTACAAACACTCTCTGTACCCTGCGCTTCACTGGAACAGTGGCCAGCAGCTCAGACAGGCAAAGCTGGCAGAAATGTCAACACATTTGGGCCACATTAACAAAATGGGTTGGATCTGTCCTGAACAACAGAATACATGTTGTTTTTTTCTTCTTTCTCTTCGTTTCTAAACCTCATTCTCTCCTATTTTTACCCAGTGCAAACCTGAAGGGGTTGAATGTGCAATTTCAGTTTTTTTTTTTAATATCTCCAGGCAAATAATGACTACTGACCTTCATAATTTACCTTAATAGCTAATTGGATTGCAATAAAATATTGTCTGGAATAATCTGTCTGTCATTTGTAATCGAGACAAATCTGATGACAGGTTTGATGATGGGTTCAATACTTTTGCATTAGTAAGAAATGAATTTGGACATAGGGCTGGCGATGCAGATACTATGTCGTATTGTGTTAAATTATGTTATCAGGATACACACTATGCTCTTCTAAGCATATCAAGCATATATTGGTAGTGCCTAAAGAACACCGATCAGCTGCACATTTCATTACCATCAGTGTAATTAGGCTGCTTTAATTGGATGAAGTGCAGCCAATGCTGAACTCTGAATGGGAGAGTGTCTGAACAGTAGTTTTTTTTAGAATCTGTCACTACTGTTGTATTTAGTCTGTGATTACATGTATTAAGATGAATACTGTGAGTTGCGAAAATGCCTTTAAATATCGCAATGTAGTATTTTTACCATATCGCCCAGCCCTATTTGTCAGTTTTTCCCCACGCTACTCACAATGATACACATTTATTTATAACTCTCAGCCATATTTCCAGCTTTCCATCACTGTCATGCAAAAACCTTGTTTCTCCAAAATAGCAGCTTTACAAGAGTAGGAAAAGACCTTTGTTTTCAATGGAAGTCACAGTAAAACGTTATTATTCCAAGTCCTTGGAGCATTTCTGTTGGTTCACTCATCAGGGAAATTGCTGTTGTTACAGTTGCAACCAATTGTGTAATAATAAAAATGAAATCGTGATGATTAACGCACATTCAACAGTGTGTTGTTTCTTTTTTTAGTTGCTTTATTTTGGCCTATTCTGTAGTTTACAGCAGTTTCTTGTACAATACAAAATACTCACGGGTACCTTTACACAACCTTTACATAAAAAAACCTAGAAAAGAAAAAACCCCAAATCACCCCAAAAAAAGTCCATTAGACCATTATTACATTCGCCATAATATGGTTACCAGTATTAAACAATACATTTCCAATACATACCCATTTCCAATAATGCACAATGTGAAAGTTTAAATACTCAGATCTCATATATCTCCTGAACTGCTTTCAACTGATGACAAACCAGCTGCTAGGTTATTAGACTAAATGTAATAGTGCTCAGAGCTGAGACTAACGTTCCTGAGATTAAAGTCTACCTTTGCAGGTGTTATGGTTTTTAGTTCCCTTGCAGGAAGTCCTAACCTGTTCCTACCAACTGTACACATGCAATATTAGCTAATACTAAAATTCTTTCATGTGCTCATACCTAACATCCTGTATTTGTTAGATTCTATACATGTCTGACGCGAAGTCCAACGCATTTTTAAAACATAAGTTATTAGCTTATCTTGCAGATCTTTCCCTGTATGGTTAAGGTGCCTGCACTGTTTATTTTTGGACTTGTAGTACTAGTATTCTAACTGCACTATCTTGCCACTGTGCTCTTACACTGTTACGCAGCCCACTGTGGACCTCGGTTTCTGTACAACTGCTTTTGCATTTTGGATAAAACAAGTAAAACTGACATGAACTGCAACCCCAATAAACATCTGTATTTCTAGTCTGTACACTGTTTTGATGTACTCTGCTACAGTACATAAAAAAGTAACATATCAACATTGTCAAAATGTTGCAGTGCAATTATGCCACGTAATTAACGCTCAATTTCTTCAATTCTTTTGTTAAATTTCTAGGAAATGTAGTAAAAAATTGCTTAGAAGTCATGGAATCCTGATGGAGGGACACACACCTTAGCTATGCCTGAAACTGTGCCCTATTCACTAGTACACTATAGTGCACTACGTTGAGATTCCGTCATTTTGTAGTTGGAATTTTCTGTGCACTGTAACAATCCCAAAATGCAATGCAATAAGTAGTTTACAATGTTTACAATGTACACTAGTGCACATGGAATACCAATAATTCACTACACTGTTCGGTTTGAGGAGTTGCATGCAAGATGACTGGATGAGGGTGCGTCCCAATTACTAAGTAGTAATACTAACTAGTTGTTGAGCATTAAGTATGTACATTAATTATGTAGTATAGATACAAGTGTCAAAGTTGAGTGTACTCAAACCCTGCTGGATTTTGAGTGGGGTTTTGATGGACACTATTATCCCACAAAGCGAAACAGAAAGGGTGGAAAAAATGGATCTGGAAAAAATACTCAAAAAAAGGGCGGATAACAGTGCAGGTGCAGCAAAGATGGCATAAGGAGAATTTGCAGTGTCATATTATGGCATGGCATCGCTTCATCACTCCCCGTTAGTACAAGATAGACCTGTGCATTTTGTGTACTAACTGCCAAACCTACTAGTATGTATGTAGTATATATCTTGTAGAATTAGTGCGTAGTTCACAACTGGGTAGCAGCCCAACGTTCAGACGTTTCTGTTATTTCTGCTGTCACACAGAAATTGTTCACTAGCTTGTCAAATTCTGTTCTCTATATAGTGATCTGGATTTTTGCATGCAGGGAAGAGTACCTATGGCACAGTTTTGGACTTGTTTAATCAGGTGACGTAGAAAAGTGGGATGCTATACTTCTAAAATAAAAGAATCCAAAATGGTTCTTAGCTTACATTTCTTGGAAAACCCTGTAGTTGGAGTAGAAACTTTTACATTATCTGGAGCTTTTATAAACTTTATCGAGGTTCTTTATATTTATCTCATTTAAAGTTTAATGTGGACACCCCTCCTGATTATTGAGTTTATTTATGAACTTGTTCTACTAGATCTAGATTTTTGCATGTTGGTGATAGTGAATAGGAAACGGACACGGCTCTTGTTTCACTTGAACTGTTTTATCAGATGACGTGGAAGAGCGGGATGCTATACTTACAAAAGGTTCCAAAATGGTTCTTAGCTTGGAGTAGTTGGAGTAGAAACATTCCAGAAATTATCTGGAGCTTTTAGAATCTTTATTGAGGTTCTTCATATTGATCTAATTTAAATGTCTTCTTATTAAGAATTAATTCTAATTTCTAGAATTAATTCTAATTTCTTTAAAGAACCATTCTCCTTAAAGTGAAAAAATCAAAATATTTAAAATAATTCAAATAAGTATGCTGTTTGATGTAAGAGTGATTTAGAACTAGTATGATAAATATTATTAATACTATTATATATATAGTATATTTAATTATATATATATATATATATATATATATATATATATATATATATATATATATATATATATATATAATTAAACTATTTATTCAGCATTTTCTTTAAAATGCATGATATTTTGTTTTAATATTTTGGGATTGTTTGCCCTGGTCCTCTACAAATTATATCAGTAAGGCAAAATACATTATGTGGCCAAAATGTGAAGGTGGACACCCCTCTTAATTAGTTCCGGTGTTTCAGCCACACCTACTGATAACAGTTGTATAAAATAAGGCACACTGTCATGCATTATTCATAGACAAATAGTTTTAGGGTTATACTAGAGAGCTCAGTAACTTTAAATAGGATGTAACACCTTAGTTTGTGGAATTTCTGCCCAGCTAAATCTACCCTGGCCAACTGTAAGTGGTTTTATTGTGAAACAGAAACTTCTAGCAGCTCAGCCACAAAGCGGTAGATGATGCAAACTCAGCAAAGCTGGCGAGTGCTGAAGCATGTTATGCATACATGCATTACAATGACTGCAGAGGTCCAAAAAACAATGAAAGTTTTTTTTTTTTAAAAGCTAATAATTCTATAAAATCTACTATTCTAAACTAATATGTAACAAATGTAACAAAATATAAACATTTAATTTCTGTATTATGGATACAGTATTTACTGTAACTATATTTAATTACATTCAAACCCTAGGTTACTCGTTTAGTTGTTAAGTGTGTGAAGTGTGAAGTTACCCTAAGCTCTGTTCTACCCACATCCTCCTTGACTATCTTTGGTTAACACCGTCAAGCTTCATGTTATATTCAGCTCTTTAATATCATGCAGCACCTTTAAGACTCTTTAAGACTCTTTGGGCGTCCTTTGAGGCTATTCAGGTGTTCTGCGCCTTGCACCATGGCATGAAGTTCAGTCAAGTGTTCGTTGACATTCTCCTCCATCCACTCCTCCACAGTGTCTGGGTAGAAGATGGCCTCCATCTCTGTCCGAAACGCTTCTAAAACTGACTCCCAATCCTCAAGCAATCTACAGAAAGGAGGCAGAAGAAAGACATACAAGTTTTGGATTATACATGTGAACTGTGCATGCAAAATACGACTGTGTGACTGGTTACTGTTACATTTCCATTACATCACTCCTTCACTTGTGTTTGTTTGCTAAGCTTCAGATATGGCCAGCCAGATAAGGCCAATTTGCATGCAAAATGTGACTGGGGGAGTTTAAAGCTGTGGTAAGACATGGCACATCATCACATGTCTGGCACGTATCAATTGAAATCGATATGATTGACTGTTATTTCTGCTGTCACACAGAAATTGTTCACTAGCTTGTCGAATTCTGTTCTCTATATAGTGATCTGGATTTTTGCATGCAGGGAAGAGTACCTATGGCACAGTTTTGGACTTGTTTAATCAGGTGACGTAGAAAAGTGGGATGCTATACTTCTAAAATAAAAGAATCCAAAATGGTTCTTAGCTTACATTTCTTGGAAAACCCTGTAGTTGGAGTAGAAACTTTTACATTATCTGGAGCTTTTATAAACTTTATCGAGGTTCTTTATATTTATCTCATTTAAAGTTTAATGTGGACACCCCTCCTGATTATTGAGTTTATTTATGAACTTGTTCTACTAGATCTAGATTTTTGCATGTTGGTGATAGTGAATAGGAAACAGACACGGCTCTTGTTTCACTTGAACTGTTTTATCAGATGACGTGGAAGAGCGGGATGCTATACTTACAAAAGGTGCTGTTCACCAAAGAGTTATGCTAAAGAGCTCAGTAACTTTAAATAGGGTGTAACAAGTTAGTTTGTGGAATTTCTGCCCAGCTAGATCTGCACTGGTCAACTGTAAGTAATATTATTGTGAAATGGAAACTTCTAGGAGCAGCAACAGCTCAGCCACGAAGCGGTAGACGACACAAACTCAGCAAGGCTAGAGAGTGCTAATGCATTTAAGTGTATTAAAATCAGTTATCCTCTGCTGCATCACTCCGAGGTGCAAACTGCTTCTGTCAGTGCAATGTCAGCGCAAGAACTGTGCATCAGGAGCTTCAAGAATTGACCTGACTGTTTGTGTGACCCTCAGGTGTCCATATACTTTTGGTCATATTGTCTATGAGGTGTGTTGCACTACATTTCCAAAGGCATGTGGTTTTCTTTACCAGAGGACCATGGATAGGCTTTTGTGCACTGCAATTCTCTAAACCTGTACTTCTTGTTACGTAAATGTTACATAAACCAGTATTTCAAGTCGAAACGTTTAGGGGTGGAGTGCGGGTAAAGAAGGTAAAGGTAACCCTTTCGAAACAGCTTAAAATGTGCCTGAATGAATATGAACAACTGAAGACACATGACTCCTTGCTACAAGTTCCAGTGTATTACGCTGGGCTAAATTTGTTCAGCTGAAAATGTCTTTGGTACGGGACAAGGGTTAATGTGTGTGTAGAAGAATGTTCATCAAACGTGAACCAGAGTTAATTATAAACCAAATCTAGCCCTGATCTTAATAAAATTAATCAAATTTACTTTGGATTGGCCAAAGCTTCAGGATATGCTGACTATTACAGAAAAGCGCAATGCAATAACTACCTCATACATATACATAAGAAGAAAAGACTTACTTCTTTAGAGCGTTTATACAAAAAGCTATATTCCGTGGGTTTGCAAAGTTGTACTTCCGATGGTAAGTACTGAGAGAACCTTGTACAAAGCTGCAGGGCGTCAAACATAAAGGAAACATTAAGGAACACGGAAGAATAATGCACATTAAAATCAGTGACTGACGTGTATGAATGTTGTCGACATCAAGCCGAGATTTTATGGAAGAACTCACTGATTTGCCTTTATGTTTTGAATGGAGGCCTGCAGCTCACTGTTTATTTTCCGCACTGTGTGGTAAACCTCAGATCCTGCAAACGCCCCACTGCCATCACTGGAGGGGTGAAGCAAAGGGAGAAGTAACATAGACTGGCACTAACATCATTGTCGCTGTTATGCAAGAACACAGTATCTCAATTTTTGCTGTTTTTGACTTTTTGACACAATTTAAATCCAACAACTGTTCTTTACATTGTGTAATAGAAACAAAAGATCCAATAGAAATGCTGCAAAAAGACTTTTTACATTGACTTCCATTGAAAGTTAAGCCACCGATGGCATACAGTATAATAGCATATATCTTCATAACAATACATTATTCATTACATGTCATCACTGTCACGCAAAATCCTGTTATGTATATTGTGTCAAAATTGATGAATGATGAATAGACCAGTAGAAATATTCCAAAATGACTGTTGATGTAGTGAAAAACGAACAATACAACTTACCAATTGTTTGCATCCATCTGAATTTTGCAGCCCAAAATCTGATGTACTGCATTTTCGGCCTCTTCGTTAAATGAACCTGTCTCAAAAAAAGTGAATCTGTTTTTTTATAGAGAAGTATGGTTACCGTTACATTACTATTGCTTTACTCATTCACTCATGTTTGCTCTCTAAGCCTCAGATAGGTCCAGTGTGGTCATTTTCCAGTGTTTCCGGCACTCACCGTATTTCAGAGTCTGCAGACAGACGGCCAGGGATGGGATGCCCACAGGGAGCAGTTCACACAGCACAGTGAAGTGCTCAAATCTAAAAAATAAATAAATAAATAAATAAATAAATAGAACAACACTCATCACTAGATTTGTTAATAAGCCCTTAAACACAAGGCTTATTATTCATTTATTAAGCCTAAGGTGTATTATCCATTAACTACTATAATACAAAGACTGTCCAGCAACTACTCTAATTATTGAATCACTCAAACACAGCTAAACTAAATAAATAAATGGCTAAAATAAATGGTTCTAAATGGTTGCATAGACAATTGGTTTTACGAAAACAAACGTGCAGGTGTGAAGAAACTGTACATAAACCTCCACAAAACAATGGCATTGCTCCAAGTAACTCTGTTTGGCTTTACTTTTAAGTGCATGGAAATAAGGGCAAATTAAGTGTACATGTGGGTTATTTTCAATGCAAACCGTGAGTGAAGTGTGGGCAAGTAGAGCACAGCCAAACACATTGTGGCTTTTGCTAAACATTTTAATGATTAATTATTTTTTTTGTACCATATTATTTTTTCATTTAATTTTTTCAATCTTCATTTTTTATACAATCCCCCCATACATCTCTACTAAATATGAAAAACTACAATTTCCAGCATCTAACATTTGTGAACAATTTAGCCAATTTATCAGTACAAACACGCGCCATAGGTTGTACCCTGCACTCCCCTACTAAAGCAAAGTTCTGAAAATCAAAAATGATGGTATATTGCATAGTATATTGTATAGTCATACATATGAGGACAAAATGCACACAAACCTTTGCCAGCCAGTTAGAGCAATGCCTAGATATTTTATAGAGGGGAACTTTGTCATGGAGTCTATGACTTTAAGCCAGCCTATGTGGTTCTGTAAATGCATGTTGATTGGAGTCCACCTCTGGGCAATCCCTGAAGCTCCTTTAAATGCACTTGCAAACCACACGCCTGTAAATCCAGCCTCTTGGTATTTACCTATTAAATTTCCTGCAAATGAAATAAGTATATTTTCAATTTAAGTGATGTTAGTTTCTTAACCAGTCTATAAAGTGCTGACCTTCACTATACTGAAGGTCACATAACAAATTATTACTAAATGCTGACCACAACCTTTTTCAATCTTACCTACACCATTCACATCCACCTTTGGGCTGTAGTTCCAGATCATGGGGTATGCAAGTTTTGGCAAGCCTGAGTCTAGAGAATGCAAAATTATATATATTATGGCAGTTTTTACACTACTTACACCACAGTCATTTGCTCAGATTACATATTAGGCCACAATCGAGTAATGGAGAATATTCAACTTAACTAGATCATCCATCTTACATAATTACAGGTTTCCGCAGCTACATAGCATTAGGTCAAATTAGGCCTGTTCTATTCAGAGTCAGTTGATATAAGCTCTGTTACAGAAAGTAGCAACAAGTACTAAAGGGAATGTGCTACTGATTAGTATCATGCAAACCGAAAAGCCTGAATTTACCACCTTCTAACCATGTTGCTTGTGACACTGTACAACATGCACTACTGTTTTCTATCAATATTAGCATAGCTGAAACTCTATTAGCCCTCATTTAAAGCCTAGTTTTTGCTTATTGCTTATTATTTCTTTTCACCCATTTCCTCCCCAATTTAGAACGCCAATTACCCAACCCGTACAGACTCTCCACGCCCCCTTTGACGCATGTACAATCAAGCCATTCATTTTTCGAACTACCAACTAACCAGACACCAGTGTCGTCCATCACCACAGCAAAGCGATGTGGGTAGAGACCATCACCCTGGAGAGAGCAAGGTCAATTGTGCACCCTCTGGGTCTCGGCTGCTGATGGCTGGCAGCATGACCGGGATTTGAACCAGTGATCCTCTGATCATAGTGATAGTGCCCTCTTCGGCTAAGCACTCAGGGCCCAAATCCTAGGTTTTGTTAGACCTTTTGACTATTTTTATAGATAACAGTATGTCACAATGTCAGAAGCCACACAAGCAAGTCTGTTTGTTTACATAGCATGGATTGAGGCAAGTGTGTGACGATTTAAGCATCTTGTGCTTCAGTAGCCTTGTGGCTCCTGTGCAAAAATTAGCCGTCACACGAAAACCTTGTATCTCAAGACTGTATCTTAACTTTGTATCTCTACTGCTGTTTTTAACTTATAATTTGAATAATGTAATCGTTCCTTACATTATGTTGACATTTAATGACTGACTTGCCAATAGAAATGCTCCCAAATGACTTAAATAAAATCTTTTTCTACTGAAGTTAAAAAGTTGCCATTTTGGATATACAAGGTTCTAGCATGACTGTGATGATACACTTTTTTAATGATTACTTTGATAACTGACTAACTTTTTAAATGTAAGCACCTATATGTGTGACTAAATCATTAACTTAATTGGGTATCTACGCGGGTACACCTGCAGCCTTCTCCTGACATACTTTGGATGGTGGAGACACTGAACTTCCTGAGCATGTCTTCCCAAAACAGCAATTTAATTCCAGGTCTGACTTCGGTCACTGCACTGCAAATTGCAGACAAGTGCATGAGGTATAGAGCTCCCACATCTCCACCATTCTTCTCCATCCAGTGTTTCGAATCCTCGCTCTCACCAAGCCCATAGACCTGCGTGTTTGATGAAAGCAGTGTGTCATTGCTTATTTTTCGTTTGGTTGAGTAAGCCAGTCAGAAACTGGATTATCCAGAATAGCGACAGGCGATAGTAGAGAAAAACATATGTCTGACTGGGCCAGTGTTGTTGTTAGGGATTGGCCTGCATTGTTTTTGACCAAGTCTACACCATTTGATCAGACTGCTTCCAGTATATAATGGCTGGATATTTTGTAGTTTTTAGGGGTCTAGGATAAAGTAGGCTTTACAAACCTCATCAGCTCCAATGTGGAACCACCGTGCCCTTGGGTGTCTCTTCAGGACTTGCATTAGCATTTTTTTAATCAGCTCCAGGGCACCAGGGGCCGTGGGGTTCAGGCTAGTGGGAAATGCGGCTACTTCTCTCAAATGGTCAAACTTCTCATGCTTCAGCACAAACTACCCATGAAGAGAAGGAGACAAGGAGTCAGACACATGCTAAAACCAGAAAAACGTAGCTGATGTTACATCATTCCACCATGCATTTCAGCTTCTTTTTATCTCCTTCTGTGAAAAAACTGGACTGGATACACTCATAGAAAAAAAGAAAGTACACCGTCTTTGACTTCTATGGTTTTATGTTTCAGGACATAATAAAAAAAAAACACATCTAGTTCTTAGCAGGTCTTAAAATTAGGTAAAGACAACTGTCAGCCCCTCGGTTTCACGCCCTCCCCCGGGACGATTCCGAGCCGCCACCCACAGGCCCAAATAAGGACTTCCCCATCGTTTGTGTTCATGTGTTTGGTTCAGTGTATCGATTAATGTTCGTTTGGTTCATGTGTTTCACCTAAGACTGGGGGTACTTAAGAAGCCTCAACTTCATGGTTCAACGCCGATAATTTTGTCGCTTGGAACCTTAAGGTTGCTTGAGAGGTTCCCCGTACGACTAGAGGTGTGTTACGGTCAGCTTCGGCTCGGCATCCGCGTTCAGGAGCAGGTCACCCTGCTAACCACACTATCAGCGAGGCTCGCTCGCTCACTGTCAGGATTCACTGGCTACCCACGTCCCAGCAAGGCGACCCACGCTCGCAGCAGCACGCTGCCGTTTCAGGTTTGGTCGGCCTTGCCGTTTTGTCTGGCTGCTGGTTCCCCAGCTCTCCTTGTCTATGTATGAAGCGCTCAGCTCCCAAATCCTCCCAGTCCCAGGTCTGTTATGTTCGCCCTTTGTGTTGTCACGTTTCGGTTTTGTTCATATTTTTGCCCTGTCATTGCTGCTCATGTTTTTCATACTCTTGGTGTTTGTGTTCCTTTTTTTTTTTTTTAACCCTCTTGCTTAGCTCTCCAACTCTGCGAGTGTTCATACTATCACGTCTGGCCTAACACACCATGACAATAACCTAAGTTGAACAACAATACGCAACAGATTCCACCGTGTGAAAAACAAAAATCTAATTGCAGATGTGCAGAAGCAGCATGTGAAAAACTGAGTACACTCTTACTGCTTCTTAAGGAATCAGGATGGTAAGTAGCTGCCCTTGATTAACCAATCATCAGCAAGTGTGAACACCCTTACAAAAGTAGAGGTTTTGGCAGTTTGCTGGTCTGGAGTGTAAGAGAAATGCATGGTCTACAGCCACCCCAGGTCATTACTTATTCACAATATTATATAATCATTTGCTAATCATATATATATTAATCGTTTACCAATCATACTTAAAACTATTTAAACTTTTATCTAACTGCTTTTAATGTAGTATTAGTTCATTTGAAATGCATGCAATGTGCCGAATTTGTTTTGTCTTCCAGCAGGCCCAAAGAAACAAACTTACACCTTTATCATGTTTACGCATGCATTCATAGTGCTAAAGACAGATCCATCGCTCTCTGTTCCGTTCCTACAAGGCCTCATACACATACTCACTGGCCACACAGATAACACACCTTCACACACACACATTTCTCTGTTCCGTTCCTACAACACCCACATTTCAAAAAATACTCACAACACCCGCCCTGATCAATACAACCCCCATCCTCACATATGTACATTCCACAACAAACATCTATTTCTCCAATAAATTCCCTCCTCCCTTTCACACATCACAGATCTCCTGCATGCTGTTCTACCGGATGGACAATCTCTTCGTGGACAAGTTAATCGTTAGGAATTGTTTGGAATTGTTGTATCAGGTACCGAAAAATCATAACGAAGGTTGCTGAGGAGACACTTATCTTTAGATGTCATGCTGACCCTCTAGCAGGGCGCTGAATGCCTGTCATGGTGCAATAAGGTGAAGTAACCTTGCCTGTTAGGGTATAAAACCTCCAGCAAAAGTGCACTGAGGGGGAGTCTTTTGGGCACCCACCTGACGACTTGAGACCGAACACACTTTCTAAGTTGACAGCCGATACTTAGAAAATTCTCTCAGCTCAACTCTTCCTCATGGAAGTTCTGCTTTTTACTCTGGCTTAGGCTAGACTTACTCAACCTGATTTGAAACCTGATTTGTATCCTGTGATTCATAATTTTTTGCATCATCAGAACTTGTTTTGACCAGCATTTGCCCATCATTAAACTGGCAAAGCATATCTTCAGACTCCGTCTTCATTTGACTGAATCATTTTTTCACCAAAGACTCAAAAACCTTACAGGAGCACTCAGGTGTGTGCTAATACAATGCCAAGGACAGACCTCAGCAATGATCCTAGAGAAGCAATTGTTGCTGTCCATCAATCTGGGAAGGGTTATACGGTTTTAGGGTTATAAGGACTTTTAAAAAAAAAACAACTAGAAGTCCATCAGTCTACAATGAGAAAGATTATTCATAAGTGGAAAACATTCGAGGCAGTTGCCTTTCTTTCCAGGAGTGGACATCCCAGAAGTGCCCAACCGTGCATCTCAGACTCTACAGCCCTCAATTAGCATGTTAAATGTTTCATCTTTTCAAACCACAAAGCTTCTGTAACAATATCTTTTGGACAGACGAGACCAAAGTGGAGATGTCTGGCCATAATGCACATTGCCACACCAAACACAGCATATCAGCACAAACACACATGATGATTTGGGCTTGATTTGCAGCCACCGGACTTGGTCACCTTGGCACCAGTCATTGAGTCGACCATGAACTTCTCTGTATACCAAAGTATTCCAGAGTCAAGGCCATCTATTTAACAGCTAAAGCTTGGTCTGAAATTGGATCATGCAACAGGACAGTGATCCAAAGCACCCCAGAAAAACTACAGCAGAATGGCTGAAGAAGAAAAGGAAGACTTAAGGTTGCAGTGGCCCATTCAAAGTCCAGACCTCAAGAGCTGTGCATAAACGAATGCCCACAAACCTCAATTAACCAAAGCAACGTTGTAAAGAAGAGTTGGCCAAAATTCCTCCAGAACGATTCATTTTTGTTAAAAAAATAATGGCACAAAGGAATCTGCTGTGTGTTGCTGTTCACCTGATTTACCTCATTTTAAGAGCTGGTAAGGACCATGTGATTTTTCTTATGTCCTGATACATAAAACCATAGCATTCAAAGAGGGTGTCATTTTTTCCCATGACTGTATGTGTGTAAAATATTTAAGTGAGCTAAACTACAAATAAGGGTTTAGTGGTGCAGACAAAAACTTTTGTAAGATTTGGATATGTCCTTTAATTTACTATTGAAAAAAACATATTAACAAAACTGTGATGTGACATGGTCATTAGCCTGGGTCATTGGCCTGGCCTGTACTATTTATTTTCACATTTGTTGAATCATGTATATCCCTGATTCACCCAATTTCCTATAGAAAGTGATTGGATAAAACATTTAGCGCCTGTTTCCTTCTCAGGGTTAAGTACCAGTACTAGACTACAAAGCATTCTGTACAGGAATTTTTCACAAAAAGAAAGGTGTAGTCCACATTTGACTAAGTATTAAGCGCTGTTAGAGGCATGTCAGAGTAGAGTAAGCCTAAAAATGTGCAGGGCATGAAGTCCCTGTGGATGACTTTTGGATATCTAACATGTGGTATAGGATTTCAAAGTCCTTGTAACATATAACATGTAACATACAACAATATGAGCTTCTCCTCTACATACCTCTAGATGTCCGAACACCTGCACCAGTGGTATCAGTTCAAGGTTGCTGAGGTTTGCCATGGTCTTAATTTCCTCTATGTCCTCCACGCTGTTCCAATTAATGAGATATAGGTCAGTAACTCATTCCTAGTCAACATAGAGTATAAGCTATGAATATGGAGTGGAGAAATTGCACAAACCCACCTGTAGGCAAATGGTGACCTGAGAATCTTAAGCTCTCCTTCATATGGAAACATGTCCTCATACTCCAACAAAATACCATCCGCACCCAGAGAGGACAGCAGTGGAAAAATCTGAAACAGCCCCACCCCACAAAATGAGCAAGACAACTAATCTGAATGCAATCACTTGTATCAACATGAGAAAGCTCCCTTACCTGCTTCAGATATTTAACTTTGGGTGCAGCCCCCTTAAGGTCTAAGTGTACCACGCGTAGAGGGCCTTTGTGTGTATCCTCTGGGGCTCTTATGATTTCTATTTCTTCTTCTTCTTCTTCTTCTTCTTCTTCTAGGGCTTCTATCTCTTTCTTTTCTTGGGCTTTAATGAAGTCTATCCCTTCATCCTCCAAGTTTAGTCCCTCTTCCTGATGGTCTATTAATTGGTGCCCCTGATTCTCTTTAGCTTCCTGAGCACCTCCTGGTGGGTCCAAACTGTTGTGGTCAGAACCAAAACCAATTTTCCAAAAATGGTTTGAATTAACAATCTCCATGTTCTGGTTTCTCTTTCCTGGTCCCTTGCCTGAACTGTAAACATGAGATTCAGAAAGGCAAACAAGAGATAACAACCCAAAAGTTAATGTTTGGAGAAATGCTAGTTGAGGTCTCAAATTGAAGAATAGTTAATTGAGATGGTTATTTCACATTTTACTGCCAGATATGCTGTTCAAAAGTTAGACATCACTTGTCAGTAACTGTTAATGTACATAATACATGTACAATAATACACAGTCTATGCTGTAATATTACATACAGGAGTAGGTATTTATATGTGTTTTATTCAATGTTGGGCTCCGGGTGGCTCAACGGTCTGATGCAGTACCACCATGGCCCAGTGGTTACAAGTTCGAACACCAAGCCATGCCAAAACAGTCCAAAAGAGCACAATTGGCGCCCTCTCCTCTTCTCACTTATAAGTGATGTTGGCCGGTACAGGCACCTATTACCTGTACCCAGGGCTTTCCTCAGAGCGCGTCGGCTGCCTGGCAATGGCACATCAGCAGCAGTTCGAGAGGTAGTGCCTGATTTTGCATGTATTGGAGGGGACCTGTTAAGTCCTTACCCTCCTAGTGTTGGCAAGCATTACTAGAGCTAGAGGGGGCTATGAAAGGGTGGGTTAACTAACAGTACGCAATTGGGGGAAAAAGGGAAAAAATCTACAAACAAATTATTATAGAAAACCTCGCTAGAAGATAGATAATATATTTTATTTAGATGTTGTTTTAAATAAACATTAACCTCTTAATCAGCCTATAGCCCACCGGTAGGCCGAAAGTGTATGCTTTAGTCTTCCTCAGCCAGACATAACTCTAATCCATAGGCCAGTTAATCAAAAAAGGTCCAGTTTTGTTTCATCACTCCACAGAACAGAGTAGCAAAACTTCTGTGGCCTCTGCTGCCACCAACTCTTGCTAAAAGTTAGCAAATTTTGCTAAGTAACCTACATTTGCAATGGGGTTGAGCTGCTGCTGTATGAGACAATTGCATCTTTCATAGCTTCAGTCTCAATGTTTTTTACAGCTTCTGATCGTTTGAAGTCAAAGTTGTGAGTACAGTGATCTTCTGTTTACAACCATGTATTCAGTCACTATATGGCAATCTTTCTTAATTGAACTTAATTAAACATACACTCACCTGTAGAAAAGCTTCATCATGGCAAGAATCCCCAAGCTGAGAACCAGCAGCCTCAACCACATGTGATGATGCATCGCGCTGTCACTACAGAGACTGAAGTAAAAACCCAAAGACAAGCAATGATATCCACGCTGACAGCAACAGCCGACATACCGGCTTGTACCTGAGAGGCACACCTCTGACTGGCATTTCCAGCAAGGGGAGTTTCTATAGATACAGCATAAATTTAAGAATGCACACTACCTTATAGTGTTTATCTATTTTTCAAGGACAGGGCCCTACAAAATGTGGAGGAATCTGTAGGGCATGACACTAGGAGTAGCCAAGATAGCCAACATCTAATATTATTGTACTTAAGAAGATTCTAGGTTATTTTGTACTGCATCTATACTGTGCACTACACTAGAAGTGAACGTCTATTCTTTAGGTGTGAGAGTGTCCATCTTCGCATCCACTGGGGCACTCATACCTAGGGGCAATTTAGCATGGCCAATTCACCTACCATGTACATTTTTGGGAGATGGGAAGAAACTGCAGTGCCCAGCAAAGACCCTCGCGGACATGGGGAGAACACGCCTAACACCTCCCAGATGGTGACCAAGTGGGGATTGAACTCACAAACCCCAGGCCTCTGGAGCTGCCACCACCATGACAGCTCAACTAGATTACATCTACAAGTTTTATGTTGTTCTGCAACTGTACTTAAAGTGCATGAATAGGTATACGCTGTTAGTTTACTAGTTAAATACTTCTGTCCTCCTTTTTTACTTTATGAAAGTACACTGTTAAGTGTAAACAT
The DNA here is from genome assembly GCF_030463535.1 of Salminus brasiliensis. Taxonomy (NCBI): domain Eukaryota; kingdom Metazoa; phylum Chordata; class Actinopteri; order Characiformes; family Bryconidae; genus Salminus; species Salminus brasiliensis. The sequence goes on along the minus strand of NC_132889.1, from coordinate 24,272,030 downwards.
ATTTGTTTTCTTTATAAATGAGAATTTTCAAACAAACATGGTATTGCATGCCAGAATATAAGAGCCTAACTGAAATCGACACTCTAGTTTACATCAAATCACAGTCCCAAAACAAATATGCAGTCTTTAGAAAAGGCTGATACTAGAAATTGTGTCATATAACTTCTCTAAAACAAGCTAAGTATACTAAAAATGTACATAAATGGCAAGAATACTTAGTCATACATATCTAGAACAAGAAATTAAGTGCAGGTGTAGGCCTTATATATACTAATATACTTAGTCTGTAATTGGGCAGCATAAGCCAAGTATACTTAAGTATAATTGTAGTTAGTATATCTCTGATCAGTACACTCTTTTTTTAGTTTAAAAGAAGTGTACTGACCTCATAGTTCAATAACAAACATTGTTGCAGTTGGTTTAGTGTTTAAATACTGACTAAAGCTGTAATATGCCCAGAAAAGCATAGTGCAAGGTCTTTTATCATGTAATGGATGTAAAGATTCTTTACCAGTTTACCTCCACACTTACATATCTCTATTAAAAACAGGGTACATTATGGAACCAAAAGTGGTTCTTCTATGGCATTGCTCAAAGAACCTTCTGACACAACTTTATGTTTGGGAGTGTACTGACTAACATGGAGAATCAGGATGTACAGTGGAAACTTCGCAGCTTCTGTTGACCAGATATACTCTTTCCTATCACAGCTATATATATATATATATACACACACACAACACACATACAACACACTTACCTGTGGGACCTGAAGGTTTTTCTGGAGCAACACCTTAAAATGAAAAACAATTCTTAATGAGATGCAAGATGAGACCAGCAATGAAGAAGAAACATAACAACATACCTCCCAAAAAAACAAAGGGTTCCAGGAGTGATACCATACAAGAAATCCTTTTGGTTTATACCTTTCAGTAGATGGCTCTTTACAGAACCCTTTTTGTACATGCAAGTCTAAAGAATCTTATTTTAATCTTTTATCTTTTTTTATAAAATCTTTTTTTTTTAATCTTACAAAAGTTACAAGAGTTTTTTTTCTAGAACCACACTTCCAAGCCAATAACTTATTAAGCACCTATAAGAGCTGACTTAATGGGTGCCTGCCACTAGAATTCCTCAAAGATCCAGAAGCTCTGGCATTACTTGCGTTGTTTCCTATTAACCAGTCAGTAAACATTAGATGCATGTTGGTGAAGATAAGAAGATAAGAAACTGGCTCACCGAAGAGAATCGAGCAGAACGCCCGTAGTGAAATAATATCCAGAATATTAGCTAGCTAAAACAGTGGATCTCTAGAGCTTACTTACAGTGATGATGTCTGGACTTGATTTCTGTTGACTGATGATTTTATAGGGTTAAGTTCCGTAAGTGTGGCTGGAGAAGCACCTCATGAGTGCTCGTGTTGAAACAGTTAGAGAAGATTTACAAGCAGGTTCTCGTAAATCTGGACGAACAGTAGATTCACTGCGCTCTGTCCTCACAAACCACTCCTACCCACCCACACCGAGTTCAGTCAGCGAGGGAAGCCCAGTGTCTCCTGTGCTGTCACCTGTCTTACTGCGCCTCAATAATAATTTCAATATTTTTTATTTATTTATTTTTTAGGTCTAAATTATACTTGAGTAATACTGACAGTGACCTAACAAAAATTACCGAAGCAGGAGTACATTCTTTTTACCTCAAAATTTTCGTGACGAACCTTGCCTATCCCTGAGCATAGTGACAGAGTTGTTAGCTAGGTGCTGGGCGGTCTGGGTTAGTGGTTGACCAGCCGACTGAACAGCATGTCAGGACGGTACCCCGCCATTAGCAGTTCGTCCGCGGGTACAGTACGTAGAGCAGGGGGAAGGAGTCCAGATGCTTATCCAACTAGAAAATATTATAAAAAGTTATAAAAACAGCAACCATGAAAGTGCCGAAAATGAAAGTAAGAAATAATGTCATTTTCTCTAAAGCAACTTAAAACATTTAACAAATATAAACAAATGCTATACTTTTTTGTACCTAATAATTAATTCCAAAAAGATTTGAGTATTTTGCTCAGAGAAATACTTTAACCAGCGAAAAATAAACTTTTGTAAAGGTTCAAATGAGCCAGTCTGAGACCAGCAGATGGCGCTGTAGCTTTGCCCAAAAACACGAGCAAATGTGGATTTTTTTGCGGTACAAAAACCTCATCAGACTAACAACATATATTAAACGTTAGGTCCTTTTTTCTGTCGTGTTCTTGTTTTTATGTGGTGTTTAGTTTAGGAAGAAGAGGTTATAGCAGATTAATTACAACTGTTTTAATGCACGACCGGAGCAAACGAACTACAAACTTTGTTTTACAGCCCAGCCGTGCTTATTCTCGCGCGAACCAGATTTACGACACTCTCGCCCTTGACGGCAGTGTTGTTATCGCAGGAGGTCGCTCGGTATGGCTTCTAACTTCAGCGGCGTCCTTCAGTTAACAGATCTGGATGATTTTATCACTCCATCGCAGGTAACAGTGAGCCGGCATTTAGGACCCATCCTTGCTCCGGCTATAGAGTGCGACTGATCATTTTCCTCGGGCATGTAGCCAGCTAGTTAGCTACGTTACTGTGTTGTTAATGCCAGCTACCGCGTTAGCCAGCAAGCTAACAGCTAGCTAGTTCATATGAAAAGTCAGCTGACCGTTAGTTTAGACAGAAAGTCCTTAAGTCATCAACTACATTGTAATGTCTCCGAGTTAGATAAGATTAAGAGTGGACAATTGCACGTAGTCTCGAATTAAGGTTAGCTGCTAAATAACTTTAACAGAAAGCTGTACACCACAGTACACAGGTGTTTTGTGATGTTGTATTTCTCTATGGACTGTTGTGAAGGACCCTTAGGCTCGAGAGCATAAACCTATCATAACATATGTATCATAATATATATGTATAAAATAAAATACGTAAAAAAATAAAATATGTATGTATATGTATATATATATATATATATATATATATATATATATATATATATATATAACTCTCTTATGCTACATCACTATAAGCTTTAAGGGTGACAACCCATGTCGCACTGAAACCTTTTTGACTTGTGTAGAATCAGTACCTCTTTTCAGTTATGGCCACTTCTAAGGTAACTCTTTCTTCTTTATTAGGAATGTGTGAAACCAGTGAAAGTTGACAAGAAGCAAGGGAGATCCGTGGCCAAAATCCAAATAGAAGATGATGGCAGTTATTTTCAGGTCAATCAGGTTTGTGATGTATCTTTTACTATTATTTTTGATGTCATTTTTTTCTTCTTCTGCTGCTTACTTTATGTATTGTCAGATTTCAGTTCATTTTCAGTCCGGTATGAGCAGTAAACAAGTCTGATCTTACTTTATTAGACTCTGCAGCTGAATAATCACCCATAGCACTTTGGTCACTGTCTGCCTAAAACAACTACCATTGTGTTACAAAGCCTTTTGGAAACAGTAATTACACATGTTGAATTACTTCTTGACATTCTAGAGTGTTTGCAGGATAGAATTGACCTTTTTTTGCTATGTCTAGGATGGCCAAAGGCAGAAGCTGGAGAAAGCTAAGATTACTTTGAATGACTGTCTGGCCTGCAGTGGTTGCATCACTTCAGCTGAGAGCATCTTAATCACCCAGCAGAGCCACGAGGAGCTGTACAGAGTGCTGCGCCTCAATCAGGTACTATTAATAATATATATATATATGTGTGTATATATATATATTTAGTACAAAATAAGTAAGTGTTCCTATGAAGTAAAACATGGGTGAAGTATATGTTATGTAACATAGTGTGGGTGCGTTTTGCACTGCGAATAACAAATGTTCCACTTCCACAGCAGAGTAGCAGTGCTGAGAAGAAGGTGGTGGTGGTATCTGTGTCTCCACAGTCGCGGGCCTCACTAGCTGCCCGCTATAGCCTCAGCAGCAGTGAGACGGCCAGGAGGCTTACTGCCTTCTTTAAGAATCTTGGTGAGTGGCCAAAGTAGAGGGACTTGTAATGTAAAAGCTTTACCTTGCTCATATAATGGAAAACTCCTGAGTGACACAACCATCTAAAAAGCATTGGCTTTATCGTCAGGTGATTGAGTTTTTGTGATACCACAGCCATTCGTGGCAGGCAGTGCCAGAGAGCATAACCGGCCCTTACTTACTCTGGGTGGGAAAGATGGCCCTTCCTCTATGCTAACCATTGTTGATATTACAACACTGTATTAGTGGCAGTTCAAAAAGGCGGTTGGTTTCTATGCCCTCAAAGGAAGTGTTTTGTCTAAAACTGCTAACATTGTGCTGTATTTCAGGTGTTCATTACGTCTTTGACACTGGATTCAGTCGCACCTTCAGTCTGTTAGAGAGCCAAAGAGAGTTTCTGAAGAGGTTTGCTCGGAAAGAGGAGGACAAGAAAGCCTTACCCATGCTGGCATCTGCCTGCCCTGGTAAACCTTTCTCTCAGTTTCTGCATTTCTCACTTCAAATACCTGTGTTTAAACTAAAAGAACCTTTTATTTATTGCTGCACAAGCAGATCAGAAAGACATGCAGTATAACTGCATCCGCGTGTTTCATGTGTGGAACTGGATTTTACAGCTTGAGTATTTTTGTGTTGAGAACAGGCTGGATCTGCTATGCCGAGAAGACTCACGGTGACTTCATCCTGCCTTACATCAGCACAACCCGCTCCCCACAACAGATGATGGGCTCCCTAGTTAAGGGCTTCTTTGCCAAACAGCAGGTAGCACAGATGCAGATTTGTTTGGAAACTATGTTCACCCCAAAATATTGATTCACGGTGAATAATCTCAATCTAATATTTCAACAGGGTGTTGAACCCCAGACAATCTATCATGTCACTGTGATGCCTTGCTATGACAAGAAACTGGAAGCTTCTAGACCTGATTTCTACCTTAATGAATTTGAGACCAGAGAAGTGGACTGTGTCATTACCTCAGGTGAGAAACACTACAATATTGAAGACACCGAAGTCTGTTCTTAGACAAGAAAGCCTGTTTGTATGCGGTGTTCTTTTATTCACAGGAGAAGTACTCAAGATGTTGGAAGAAGAAGGAGTGTCTCTGAATGATGTAGAACCAGCATCGTTAGACACAATGTAAGTCTTAGATCGTAGGAATTAAACATATAACATTGGGAGGGTCAAAAACAGTTCTTTTTTGCATTAGGGTGCCAAAATGGTGTGAAAAACCTTTTAAATATCAAATAAATACAAATCTGCAATAATACACCCTAAGTTTTTACATAAGCTGTTTAGTTGAAAGGTATTGTTAACACATATAGGATTATGGGTAAAGTATTAGGATATCAGTGTCTGCGTTTTATCATGTGTTTATTAATCAGGAGATTTTGATGAAACAAAGATTCAAGCTATGTCAAAAAGTGAAAAATAGCAAGGATGGAGATTTTGTGGAGGATTTTTGCATTACAGTAATGGTATATGTGGTGGATGTGACTGTGGCCTTAGGTTCAGCAGCGTTTGTGGAGAGGAGTTGCTGTGTCATGCTGGGAGTGGTTCAGGGGGCTATCTTCATCATGTCTACACACACACTGCCAAACAGCTCTTTGGAATTGAAGTGAAGGATCTTACATACAAGACACTCAAGTAAGTGCTTATAGACCAATTTACAAAGAAGTCTTTGCAAGTGCTTGAACAGGTAGGACTGAGGTCTCCACTGTCTTTCATGTCTTAGGTTGATATACTGCCTCATGCTCTGTGCACCTTTTGTGTTCCCCCCTCTTCCTTTAACAGGAACAAAGACTTCCAGGAAGTCACCCTAGAAAAAGATGGAACGGTTCTTCTGCGCTTTGCCGCCACTTACGGCTTCCGAAACATTCAGAACCTTGTGCAGAAGTTGAAGAGAGGAAAGTCACCGTACCACTTTGTGGAAGTCATGGCATGTCCGTCTGGTAAGAATGGGTGAAACGTTATTTTTAGATTTTCTGTATTTGTTCTGGGGCTACTTTAGATGTTTGTTGACAACGACACAGTAATGCACTCTGTGTGTAAATATAGGGTGCCTTAATGGAGGAGGGCAGCTGAAACCTGTCGCAGAACAGTCCAATAAGGAGCTGCTGCAGCAGGTAGAAGACCTGTACCGGGCAGAGCAGCCATCTGCACCTGAGGAGGATACTCGGGTGGCTGAGCTTTACCACACTTGGCTTGAAAGCGTAGGAGAGGAGAGCGCACGACAGCTGCTGCACACACAGTACCACGCTGTGGAGAAAAGTACCAATGGACTCACCATCAAGTGGTGAGGAGCCCTAAGAGACCACTGCCCCACTTGTTGCATATATCTGTCATCTGTTCCAGAACATAAATAATAGGCAAAACATAATCGTGGGCATGCCCATCTTAACCTTTTAAACTTTAGTTTTGCTGAAACTACTATGAATGATTTGGCAACAGTTTAGCATATTTTGTGGAATCCCACAGGGTTCTATTGTAGGGCCCATGAAACTGATGCTAATTATGAGAGTACTGCAGTTATGAGGGTGAAGAACTAAAGTGTGGGCCTACATACAGGGTTTATGGCGTTAAACTGAGCATCCAGCAAATGACCACATGCTATAAGTATGTCATGTATACATGAGAGTATTATAGAACACTGTGAAACACTTGACCATGGTATATCACATTCACTAAAATCTTTCTAACAAAGTGTGGGTCCAGCACTTTAACCAATGCTAAAGATGGCGTGATACCATTTTCTTTTTCAATACCAATAGTGCAATCTTGACATCAGCTGACCGAAGCTTTAAAATGAGCTGTTTAGTTGAAGCACTGTCACAATGCTATGTCTATTTGTTGCTTTGGAACCATGATGGCAGTAATGGTAACGTCAAGCAATGTAAACATGGAATTTATTCCCTCCATAACTGTAATGCTTGGAAAAAACAGATACAGTCAGCTGTGTAAGACATCAGAGCCTGGCTAGGATTCTAATATTGATGCTTATATAGCAGTCGTCAGTCCACAAGTCTTAAGTTTCCCATCAATAAAGGCAGCTGGAGTGCCACAGTCTAGCACATTTTGGCGCTTTCCCTGCTCAAATGTGCCTAGTCACTTCATTGCCAGGTCTAGTTGGGGTGTTAGAACAGACATATCACACACGTGCTGCAAGTCATTCCTTCTAAAAAAAACATTAGGTGCACATTACCAGGCCAACCGCAACGCTTTGCTGACCATCTCAGCACATTTAGGGCAACTACTTGAAATGTCCTACACAACTCTGTGAATGCCTGTCTGAAGGAGTGCATTACTCCATATAGATAAGACTGACCCCTAATGTCCAAAATGTGGCCCTCCTCATGATCCACAAAGAGAGAACCATTTGATTTACAATTTTTTCATGATCAAGAATTTTTTTCACGCGCATGCATGCATGCATTTGGGGTCAGAAGGGTCAAAGCAAAGCTTTAATTGCCTTAAATAAGGTGAGGTTGAGTTGTGTGCACTAAATTCATATTTATTTTTAGTGAAATGTACAATCTGTTAATGATACATGTTAGTAGATGATCACATGTATATAATTCATCCTGCCATATTTATTAAGGAAATAAACATGAAAGCATATTTGTCAATAAAACATTTTCATAATAAACTGTGTGACTTATTGACTGAAATATTAATAGATAAAATATGTAATAAACTTAATGCAATAAATACCTGTATTTATTTTAAAGCATGCACTTATTTACTTATTATTTGCAGTATCCTTCAGTATAATTGTAACCATGTGCAAAAATAAGTTGTAAACAAGCATAACATTGGTACATCTGAAAAAAATGGGGAAAGGTGCAGTAATGTGAATTATGGTAAATATGAATCTCTGCAAAAGTAGCCATACAGTTATCATTCCACACAGTATTTATTGTTAATGTGCAACGTATACAGTCTGCCAACATGCAAACTGCGAAAACCTGTCCTGCCCTATGACATCATTTCTCGTTAGTCTAGAGACCAACATTTCCATTCACTACACTGACCAGTTTAGCCAGCACACCACTGCAACCAGTAAGTGGTTCTCATGTTACTCAACTTAGTCTGTGTCCCTTCAAGTGCTCTGATGTTCCATTCGAACGTTCATGGCCTGAGCAGACCCCATTCCAGTGCTAGCATGGCATGTGGAAGGACTCTCTCTTTGGGCTTCTTGAAGTTGTCCTTCTCTTTACGTAGCACACGGAGAACCTCGATAGGATCCGTTTTCCCTGTGAACTTCTGCACGCTCTCCTCACTGCACGAGAGACATTGTAGGGCTAATGTTACACATGCAAGCTAAAGGTGTAAAATATTAAATACATCACAAGTACCAACTCATTTACATATGCTACAAGGGCAAAGGTATTGGGACACTTCTTCTGAAATCAGGGGTATTAAAAAGTGTTTATCCTGCTTTTGTTAGAGTAACTGTCTACGGTCTAGGGAAGAATGTTTTCTACTAGATCTTGGAGCACTGCTGTGAGAATTTGATTGCATTCAGCAACACAAGTGTAAGTGATGTGAGGGTGGTGGATGATCACCACCCCCACCCCCAACTCCCTAACTCATCACAAAAAATATGAAATCTAGCAGCATCATTACAGAGAACACAGTTCCACTGCTCCACAGTTCAATGGTTGGGGGGGGGTTAAGTATTAGGCTTAGGGTCAATTGGTTCATATTCACGTGCTCCAGAGAGTCCTATTCTATTAGCAATACTTCTCTACAGGGACTAGACAAGCTGTGCGCGTGCATTTGCACATTCGTGTCAGCAGTGGGTGAAACTTAAAGCCAACTGCAGCTCCATAATACCTATGGCAGTTTAAGAGCGCTTCAGTTGCAAGTGCTTCTTGAATGAGGCACAATACAGGACAGCCAATCAGAATAGAGCTACTTTATCTAATATCAATTGGAAATATGGCCATGTGAAAATAATGACCAACTTATGACAATATTTGGAACACAAAAAAACTTTAAAAACCCTAATATCTTGATTTTTCTTGTAAATACAAAAATTTAGGATATCAGCACCTTTAGGGGGCAGTGGTGGCTCAGCAGTTAGAGCACCGGGCTATTGATGACAGGGTTGTGGGTTCAATACCTGGGCTCGTCAAGCTGCCACTGTTGAGCCATTGAGCAGGCCCTTCACCTTCTCTGTTCCCTGGGCGCCGCACACACATGTGCCTACTGTGTGTGTGTGTGTGTGTGTGTGTTTGATCACTAGTGTTAAGGCAGAGGTCCCTCTGTGTCCAACAATTAATGGTGAATATAGTGGTCTTGTCTTGTCTAATGGACAAAAATATGGCAAGGACAACTCCAGTGGTAAGGTGTGAGGTGTGTTTGAGTAGAGCAACTACCAAACTACCAAACGTGCCTTGAGATCGTCTCTCCAGGACTGGAGTTTTGCACCCCTGGTTTAAAGCTTGGTGTAACGTAGTTCGGCTTTGTGTTTAACACTGGTTGACTGAAGATTGACTTACGAGAGACGGAGGAACGGATTATATTCAAATTCCTCCAGTAGCGTTGACGGTACTGTTGGTTTGTCATCATCATCCCTTGCCTTAAAAAAACAAAACAATAAAAATTACATTTACGTGCATCCATAAAATTTTTATACATTTAAAAAAGATTAGTAGACTTTCTATGTACAGTACTGTGATAGCAGGTAGGCTTTTAGGCACCTGTTTAAAATTCTATTTAAAAACTACTTATCTGGGCAGTAAGTGTTTATATGATCAGTAAGTGACATCGTGGAATCATAACTGATTGTACAGTAGCACACCTGGACGCACCTGGCTGGATGTGTGCTGATCAATGTTAAAAAAAAATATTTGATCCAAATGCTAGGGTGACCATCTTTTTGTTTTTTAGGATGTCATTGTGAGGGGGATTTTAAGTAGGCCTTACATAAAGTAGGTTTTATGAAAAGGGGATTACTTGGTCAAATAAGCTATTTATATCTTCTGTGCTTAGAACACTGATCAACTGCTCATTTTGTTACCAAATTAATTGTAAGTGTAATTAGACTGCTTTAACTGAATGAAGTGCAGCATATTCTTAATAAAAAAATCACTGTACTGAGTTTGGGAGAGTCTCTAAGTAGTATTTTATAAGAATCTGTCGTTACTGATGCATGTTGCCTGCCATCACACGTATCACGATAAATATCATCAATCATGAAAAGGTCTTTAAATATCGTGATATAATTTTTTCACCATTTTGCACACCCCTACCTCCTAGTTTCTATGGTCATCCTAGCATTTAGATGATTTTAAGATGATCAGCACCCACTCAGCCAGGTGTGTCCAAACGTTTGACTGGTGCCAGGAATTACTTGTATCACTTGTAATATCAAAAACTGGTTTGGTAAATCAGGACTTAATCAAGTTAAATCAGGTGAGCTGGTGATGGAACTGAACAAATCCACACACAGGCTGGATGCATCCAGGAGAAATCTGGAAACTAATTTTGCTCAAATGACCTTAACTACTTTTATTACAATAAGAAAGTATTGTTTTATTGTCTACTGTATTTATGTTTACTTGCAACTATTTTAAAGATGTTTTAATGGCTTTAAATCATATGCTGAGGTGCCTAAAACCTTTGCACAGTATTAGTCATTGTCAAAAATATTGGCACCCCTGCCTTTCTTTCAGAACCTGCACCACTCCTCCCAGAGCACTGTTGTAGTTACAAATGCTTTGGTATTAACATGTTTACTTCTTTTGCTTGCACTGGAACAACATTACAAAGATAAGGGGAAAACAGTCACATCTGATATCATTCCACACAGAACGCAGAGGCACCTGACTTAATAACTTAAGCTGACAGTTCTTTGCTCTTCTCTCTTTTCTCTGTGCTGTGTAGGACACAGACACAAAGACAAAGAGTCAACTTTTCACAACTTGAACTGGCTAAACGTGTGATTTCCACACTGCGAGGATCAGTTACTGCCACAAATACAAATGAAAGAAGCATCACATGACTGAAAAAAGGTGGATTCTCAGCCTTTTTGGGTTGTTCTAATGCAAACAAAAGAAATAAGCATGTGGATACCAAAGTATTTGTATCTGCAACACATTTCTGGGAGAAGTGCAGTCAGGAGTGCTAATCATTCTGACCAGGACTGCATATTGCTGCTGTCCAGTGAGAAACATGCATCTCCATTTTTGTTCGTTTAAATTTTTTTTCTTTTTCTTAAGCCTGTAGCTGCTCTGTTCACTGTGTAAATAATATTGTATGAATGGACCAACAGAAATACTCTAGATTACTTGGAATAAACTCTTATTTTACATTTACCTTCATTCAAAGTTAAGACCATACTTGCCTTCTTCTATAAAGTCATCATTTTGAAGATGCATCTTTTTTTAACGGACAGCAATGATACAAAGTTCTCACAGAGTAAATGCTAAGCTTGTGTGTTCTGTAACAGACTGACAGACACTTAAGTGAGAGGCTGACTTTACCCTGGCCCAACTGAGCATCTCCTTCACCTTCTCGTTCTCTGGTTCCACCAGTGATGCAAACTTCAGGTTCTTTATGGTGTATTCATGACCGCAGAAGATCTTCTGGAAGAAAAAAAAAGAAACGCAAGTTATGTTACATAATTCTGACTGTCTTCTTCAGTTTCAGCTGAATGAGGCTGACCGTGTCCAGTGGGAGAGTCCCCAGCACTTCAGTCAGGTTGTGGTACATCTGTTCCACAGTTCCCTCAAAGAATCTCCCACATCCACCTATAAACAGTGTATCCCCTGCCAAACGGGACATAGAAAATTATTTTAAATGAACCAACCAGAAACTAGTGATGATATGCATCTATGCAAAGCAATATATACAATCTGATATTAATGACAGACAATCTCTGCATTGAAAGCAAATGTTAGTAACATATGGAGGCACAAACCAGTGAATACAGCTGGAGAATCAGTGCAGTCATCTTCCCATGTGAAGTAGCACATGTGTCCTGAGGTGTGGCAAGGGGTGAACAGACACCTCACATTTATAGCGTTAAACTAGAAGCAAGGGGGACAACACAGACAGCTAAAATCATCTGTGTATCATTTCCAGTTTTTTTTTTTTTATCTCTGAATGTGGCCACCCATATGTCACCCTGACTATATGCTGGTTTTGCTGGTGATTAGCATATTAACATGCTGTTTCTTCCAATGAACACACAATGTCAGTGACACAAAGTATATCACTTTGTATTCTTTGGTCATTTCCATAACCTAAACCCACCCCCAGGTTTGCTTTAAACCTGTGGGAACCCTTGCATACATTTGATCGGCCAAGACATTGAAATAACCGTCACCTACATTGCTTCGTTTAAAGTTTCAAGGCACTGAGAAAGATAAACACAGCACAAACTAAATGTGATGTCAATAGTCTGAAGTCATTATTATTCCCTTTGAACCAAAAAATACGCCAGCATCACATTTTGATGCAAGTTTGTGATGCTGATGTTGAGCGATTCTTATTGCACGATTCTTCAATCACATGCTCAGTGCAATAACTAATCCACTTGATCTTTCCCATAATCTTAATCTTTACAACATGCTCCCCCCAGGTTAGCTTTAAACCTGTGGGAAATCTTGCATATATGTGACTGGCCAAGACATGTTTGGTGTCTAACGTTTGCTTCTTTAGTCTTGCGCTGGATGTACAGTGCTAACTAGTGCTTCTAGTGATACCTTGAGCTCCTGGCCATGAGTGACTTTGTCGGTCAGTCCAGGGATGCGATCATCCCCGCCATACACTCGTAGCTCTGGCAGTTCCTTGACCAAGGCATCATTGCCCCGAGCATGGTCCCTGCACACACCACACAAGAACTAAAAACGAGGTGACAGCCATTGAGTTTGTACAGTTCAGAAAGAAGCAAACAGATAAGTGATGTGAATAAATGACACATACCAGTGATGGTGAGTAGTTAACAAAGCTGTGAGTCTCACTCCTTCCCTGCTCACTATCTCAAGCAGCTGTCAGTGAAGGAACCCACATCATTGACACTTACATCAAACTTAGATCAGGACTATTAGAAGTACATTCAACAGTGTAGAGGATAGTAGTACAGTAGTGTGTAGGTTTCTTACCCGATGAGGCACAGCAGGGTCTATAGCAATGGCTTCTTTACTTTGCTCATCTATAACCAGGTACATGTAGTTGTCCTCCAATACTGAAATAACCTTCACCTTCATTGCTTCGTTAATGTCTCAAGGCATTGAAAAAAGATCAAACACAGCACAAAACTAAAAGGGGATGTCACTAGACCGAAGTCATGTGAATACTGCTTATTATTTCCTTTCAATCAAATTAGCCAGCATCACATTTCTAAGCAAGTTTGTGATGCTGATGCTGGGCGACATGTCACGATCATTCAATCACATGCTTAAGGTCAAAATATAAAAAATAACCATAACTGTGCAATACCTAATCCACACGCTCATAAGCAAAACACTGCATGACATGTTGGAATAAGCCCAAAATGTCCGTTAATTTTTACCTTTGACCAGGTTTCGATGAGCCTTGCCTGGGGAATGTTTTTACTGCTGCGCAGGGCAGACTAGCAGAGCTCTGCAGACATGGCTAATCATTTCTGCACAACCAATCCAGTGAAACCGTAACATCGATGGCACCTGTTTTAGCCTGAAATGCCAGATCACAAAACACTCCAATTCAGGATCTCTGTAATGCATCTGTAACGAATAGCAACTATTAGCTAAATTTTTGCTGCCAGGATCACATGTCTCTTTAATATAATTTTGAATGTCAACATAACATATTTAATATATGTATCAAATATTTAATACAACGAAAATAAATAAAATAATTAATGGAAACCACAATAAATAAACATCTAACATTTAGACCCACAATTAATAATATTTAAAAATATTTATATTTGTTATATTTTATAATATATATATATATATATATATATATATATATATATATATATATATATATATATATATATATATTATATTTGAATTGAATATATCACATTAAATTCAATTAATTCATGTAAACATCATGATGTGCTGGTGTTTTTCTGTTTGTCGCTGGGTGCTGCTCACCTTGCTTTAGTTTTAGAAGAGTAAACGAACCAAATGTCTCCCTATACCAGCACAGTTAAACACAGTAATTAAAGCACCTTGTATATATATATAATACATATAATATATATATAATACCTTGTATATATATAATAATTGTATGTATATATATTAAAGACCTTGTATATATATATAAATCTCTCTTTTTCTTTTTATAAATAAATCATATATCTAGCTACAGTGAGTCCAAGAAGTATTTGATCCCTTGCTGATTTTCTTCGTTGGCCCACTAATAAAGACATGATCATTCTATACTTTTAATGGTAGATGTATTCTTACATGGAGAGACAGAATATTAAAAAGAAAATCCAGAAAATAAATCTAAGGAATATATATTAATTGATTTGTATTTCATGGAGTGAAATAAGTATTTGATCCCTTAGTATTCATTAGCAGTTCTGGCTTTTACAGACCAGTTAGACACTCCCAATCAACTTGTTACCTGACCTGAAGCCACCTGTTCTCACTAATCACTTGTGTGAAAAACACCTGTCCACAGAATCAGACAGATCACACAGATTTCAAGTCTCCAACATGGGTAAAACCAAAGAGCTGTCACAGGACCTCAGAGTCAGAATTGTTGACCTTCACAAAGCTGGAATGGGCTACAAAAAGATTAGTAAGGTGTTGGATGTGAAAGTAACAACTATTGGTGCAATTATCAGAAAGTTTAAAGAGTATAACATGACAATCAACAGACCTCGGCCCGGTGCTCCAAAGAAGATTTCGCCTCGTGGGGTGGCAATGATGCTGAGAACAGTCAGAAATCGTCCTGCAACCACTCGGCAGGAGTTAGCAAATGACCTGAAGGCAGCTGGGACCACAGTTTGCAAGGAAACAATTGGCAACACTTTGCGCAACAATGGATTCACATCCTGCAGTGCCCGAAAGGTACCCCTGCTGAAGAGAGCACATGTGGAGGCGCGCCTCAAGTATGCCAATGATCATTTGAAAGATGAACCAAGTTATTGGGAGAAGGTTTTGTGGTCAGACGAGACCAAAATTGAACTTTTTGGCCTCAACTCCACCCGCCATGTGTGGAGGAAGAAAAATGCTGCCTATGACCCCAAGAACACTGTGCCCACCGTCAAGCATGGAGGTGGAAGCATAATGTTTTGGGGGTGTTTCTCTGCCAAGGGTACAGGGCTACTTCACCGCATCACTGGGAAGATGGATGGAGCCATGTACCGCACAATCCTGAGGGACAACCTCCTCCCCTCTGCCAGGGATCTGAAAATGGGCCGTGGTTGGGTCTTCCAACATGATAACGACCCTAAACATACAGCAAAGGCAACAAAGGATTGGCTCAAGAAAAATCACATTAAGGTCATGGAGTGGCCCAGCCAGTCGCCAGACCTCAATCCGATCGAAAATCTATGGAGGGAGCTGAAGGTCAGAGTTGCCAAGCGACAGCCCACCAACCTTCATGATTTAGAGAGGATCTGCAAAGAAGAGTGGGCCAAAATTCCCCCTGGTGTGTGTGCTAAACTTGTGGTTAACTACAACAAACGTCTCACCGCAAACAAAGGCTTTGCCACTAAGTATTGAGTGTGTTTGGCAAGAGGGATCAAATACTTATTTTCCTCATTGAAATACAAATTAATTAAAATATATTCTTTAAAATTATATTCTGGATTTTTGTCTTGATATTCTGTCTCTCCATGTAAGAATACA